>NC_056742.1:134783142-134835642 GCF_019279795.1 Protopterus annectens | reverse complement strand
GGGGGGCTGTGTATCCATTCCCTGTAATGATCCTGGCACAGCTGTTTCCACAGGATCATATTGTGTAGCATGGCACATATTGTGAACATCTGTGCACAAATGGCTGGAGAGTACTGAAGGGCTACACCAGATATATTGAGGCACAGGAACTGTGACTTGAGCAGCCCAAACACACAGTCTATGATGTTCCTAGTTTGTACGCCTGCCTCATTAAGGCATTATTCGGTAGGTGTGTGTGCATTTCTGATGGGTGTCATCATCCACACTTCCAGTGCATAGCTAGTATCCCCCAGTAGATGGCCGTATAGGATGTCCCACTTGGCAAACATCTGGTACAGCTGTGATGCGTGCAGATATGGGAGTCATGATAAGTTCCAGGGCTGCCAGCACATGCATACATGATAATGCCCTGGGCATTGCACATGACTTGTCAATTGATGGAGTGATACCCCTTGCTGTTGACGTAGACTCTACCTTCCTCACTGGGTGGTGCTTTGATTGTGGACATGAGTGCATTCTATAGCACCCAGTACCTCAGAGTAGTGTGATACATGGTAGAAGACACACATACTGCTGGCCCTCTTCTCAGGGGTGTGGGGTAAATAAATGTGCTCACTGGTATGTGTTTGCATGGCATCTAGGAACTGGTGGAGTACCCTGGAAGCTGAAGCCTGTGAGACCCCCATCATGTCCCCAGTGAGTCTTTGAAAAGTACCTGTAGCTAGTATCCTAAGGGCAACACATACCTTTGTTTCCACTCGGATGGGCTCCCCTCTGTTGGCTCTGGGTCTGAGTTGAGGGTGGCAGAGCTTGGTGAGTTCTAGTAGTATGTCCCTGTCCACTTTGTAGAGCTCTACAATCTCTCCAGCTCATGTAGCTCCTGGAAGGTTACCATGGGCCTGAACACTTTTCTCCTTCGCAGACTAGGCCTATTGTTAGCATCAGCATCAGCACTGACCTCAGCATACAGCACATACAGATGTAGCAGAGCTGCAGCAGCCCCTAGCATTCTCTCAGTTAAAATTCACAAGTCTGTACTCCAATGGTGCAGAGTATGGGGGGAAAATCAGATTGTAGGGTGTATGCATACTTTATAGTGCTCTGCTGCAGATACAGCCTATATGATTGGTTAACTATGATGCATTCCACCTGCCAAGTACATCACTGAGGGGTTGGAATGGCCCAATTTAGGTGGAACAGGGGTCATCAGTAATTTATATATGATTGGCTTTCTCAGCCAATTTCTTTTTTTTGTCTTCTTTTTTTGACAGCCTTCCTTGCTAAACATTGTGGCATGGCATGCAAACCTGCGCAGGAGGTTTAAACAATGCTATGCAGTCAGTAGACACACCCCCATGAATGGGCACACTCAGCACAGTGGCGTGCCATGCAAATACACTCAAACCAGCTAAAACATGCGCCCCGAAGCTAAACAAAGCTAAGTAGCACTGGACACAACCCCATGCTTAGCTCAGCAGTGCCTGTTTGCGCACCTTGCTGTGGAGCTCCAATATGCTTAAAGAATTGAGACACACCCCCTTTTGATATTAGCTATGTCTTCTGTGGACACTAACACGGTTCTGGGGCTACACAGGTTTGATCTGCGGACACAGATACCCATTTTTGCTATTTAGTAACCCCCAGCTCATTTGCATACAGACCCATACACACAACCTGGAAACTACACTATTCCAGGACCTGCCTCCTTAGCAACCACAGACATCTACCATTGTACATACTCCATGCAAGGCCCTATAATACATTATTGTCACATATTTTATTGTTTTTGTTTTTACACTTTTAATTTTTTTTTTTGGTATAACTACATGTTTGCGCACTGCTGCATGCTGTTCAAATATAATATTGGTATTAAAAAAATAAATTATTTTATATTATTTTCCATTACTTTTTGGACACACAGGGCAAAGTTTTGAACATATCTGTGTCTGCTTTGCTAATTCTGATCTTCAAACTGGGCTTTTATGGCCCTAGTTCAATTTTTAATGTCATGTACATGGAATTTTTCGTGTACACATCAGACACCAACATGAGATCTGCCTGACTGCCTATCTGCTTGCTGGATCACGCTACACCCTCATTTGCATGGAATTCACCTGCTTATGAGGTGATTTGCATGCCACGGACACTTCCATGTTGGCATGCTCGTGCATGCCCCCAGCTCTGTTTACTGAATTGCATGGTTGCTTACTTCCATGTAAGCTCTGTGCCACTATGCCTACATGGAAAATTAATCTGTGTAGGCTTTGTTGAATTCCCCACAATATCTTTGAAAATAATGTTGTTGGATAGAAATAGTAAAAAGATACTGCAATCAAATATTCATTAATTCCCTTAAAAAATATATATGTATAAATAAACACACACACACACACACACACACACATACACACACACACATATATATATATATATATATATATATATATATATTTATACTTTACTGAAAATACAATTTTTGGTTGTGTACAAAGCCCCCCCACATCTCCCCTACATTGCACAATACCCTGTGTGCTCTTTAGCACTAACTCTGTCTTAGTAATATTCAACTTAAATCTAATCATCACCCTAGCCATAATCCAATCTAACTCCCAAACCAGATTCAAGTTCTAACCCTAAAATCACAAACTTGTGCAAATAGTACACACGTACAAAAAACATTCAGCCAACTAGTCTTTCATTCAGTGTGATATTCAGTCAGACTGAATTTAACAAACTGGCCTTCATGAACTGATCTTTGCTAACACTGTCCTCTGTCAACTTTAAATCAGTTAAAGACATATACTGTGCATGGCAAGCAGGAAATAAAATGGCATAGTTATTAATCAGGCATTGAGCCTATGAAAACCAGAAGCACACTCAGAAGCTACAAGAAGCAATGTTTATTTAAACTTAGGAAGGAATGCTTCTTCTCCAAGTGCATTTTTTATTTTGGGAGTAAAGAGATTGGTGAAGATAGAGTTCTGCAGAATAAACTGCTTTATAAACTTAAAAAAACACTGTTCGGGGATAAAAATATTAGCACCTCGGCAAAAGCCTTCAAGAGATAAAAAATGTCATACCAAAGAACACATTATATAAAGCCCCGATTAATTAATTAACCACAAATTAAAAGAAACAGCCAATAAAAGGCTGAAGAAAATTACACTTCATTTAAAGCAACGCCTTCCAATCACACCATAAATTCAGTCCTAAAGTAGACTGAGTACCAAATTTTAAAATATTAATGGCTTCCTTGTAATGCAACTTGTATTTTCAATCAAAAATATCACAGCTTACAAATTTTTCCAAAACAGTACTTTTTAAACAATTAAAAGCCCCCCATGACAAAACATATAATGGGCTGCTACAGGACTTTCAACTTTCTTATACTTTATATCTCTAATGTGTTCCTGCAGCCTAAATGCCTGCTTGGTTTCTCCAATACAAAAACGACTGCAGGAACATTTAAGTGCATCAATAACCCCTTCACTAAAACACATGAAAAATTGTCTAGGCACATATTCAACACCATTTATCTGATTAAAAATGGAACTATATATTTGCAAGCAGAACAATTGCCACAGACAGATATACCTATACATACAGGTTGCACATAAATATCTTCCTCAGGGACTATGAAAGAGACTAACATGTCTTTTATACTCTGACCCCTTCTAAGTGATAAAACCAGTCGTAGGGGTAAAATATTCTCTTGAAGGCTTTTGCCGAGGTGCTAAGATTTTTATCACTGACCAGTGTTTTTTTGGTTGTTTTTTTTTTTGCTTTATAAACTTACCTGAACCATAACTGTGTTACAGGACTAAGATGTATATGAAATAATTCACAATAGATATAACACTGCACTGCTTCATTATCCTTAATGTAAATATTTTGACATTTCCTTGTTAGTACTGTCAAGGGTCATGGTGGCCGAGAGAAAGCCATCCAGTTTATTACATATGGACTAATACTGAAAGAGAGCAGGCTTCATCCACTTCAGAAACACAATAGTAGCTGAGAATAGCTGGGGAGCTTTACAAGTGCATTACGGTACATATGAGGAGGGGAATGAAATCATACTTCAAGAGAAGAAGAAAATGTGGGGGCCTTCTTAAAGAGAAATGTTAAGTCAATGAAAAGAAGACGGCTGTAGAAGGATGGGAAGGCTGCATCTGAAACACTATGTATTTACTGAGGCTACGCTGATAAAAATAACTTAGGCTTTAGAAAGTGTGGATTTCAGGAACCAAAACTGTGAAAGGTATAGAGGGGCTAGAGTATGAACAGAGACTTAGAAAGCCAGGCATGTATAACAGGAAGAGAATATTAGAGAAGAGTTATGACTTGTGCATGCCACACTGTTTATGGATAAATGGAGGCAGAGGTGAAGAGGAAGGAATAGAGTAAGAGAGGGGTATTTGGGTGGTTACCAGAAGAGGAACATTTCAAGCAGAATTAGTGAGAAAAAAAAACACTTCACACAGATAGTGACTAGAATGTGTTGCCCAAAGCAATAGTGCAGTGTTTGCAATCAGAACCATCTCCAACCTCCTCACTCCATCCCCACCGACAACCAACAAAACCCACCTTTTCACTCAAACTAGTTCCCTCTGCTTATATAAAATCTCTCCTCTGCAAACTTAAACCATGTTCTCCCTCAGCTAATAATCTACCTTTTCTCTTTTTAAAACTTCCTCCTGAATCTATATCTTATCCAGTCTCTATACTAATCAACAGATCTATCCAAGAATCTATACCTAACATATGGAAAACATTTTTTATCATTCCTCTGCACAAAGGATGAAACTTTACTGACCCTTCCAATTTCAGGCCCATTGAAAAATGTATCCATACTCAACTTCTGAACTATGTCCTCCAAGAAAATCTTCTGTCAACAACCTAACATGAGTTTCGCCCCAACCATAGCACCACTACAGCTCTCTTATCTTTCACAACTACTGTCGCTGTAGCTAGAGACTACAACAAACAGGTATCTTGTCTGTTCCTAGACCTCTCAAAAGCCTTTGACACAGACTCACACCCAAAGCTTTTAGCAAAACTAGCCAACCTTAACTTTTCAACTGCCACTCTCAACTGGTTCTCTAGCTACCTTATCAACAGACTTCAGTCATTCAGGTGGCTCATCTCCTACACCCCTTTCCTCTCCATACAAACAGGTGTCCCCCAGCGCTCTATTCTCGGACCAGTGCTATTCAACATATTTCCCAACAAACTTTACACATCATGCAGTCAGTCTACTCTTATACAATATGCAGATGACTCTGCATTAATCTCCTCTTCAGAAAATCTCATGCAACTTCTCACACTTACACAAAATTCTTTCTATTGAAAATTGGCTCACAGAAAACCAGCTTATACCTAATCCCAAAAAAAGTAACTTCTTTTTCTTCCAAAATGTCTCTGTCATCACAAACCTACCTTTACCATCTCATGACTCAGCAACATTACTAAAGCAGAATCCCATACTAAGCTCCTTAGTACTACCATAGATGATCAGTTAAAATTCGACTTACCCATTCAACATTGTGTCAAGAAGACTAACCACATACTAGGACCACCCCCTTTCAATCTATCTTGCTGTTTTAAAAATAGTGACTCTCCACTAAAACTTAACTTTTTAGACAGGTAAAACTTAAGTTACCTACTTTCACATCTAATGCCTCTAGTGCACACTACAGTGTTTAGGATAAACCATTTTTTTCATCTTACCTTTAAGCATCCCTGTGACTAGCAGTTGCTTTATAACCTGCTGGAAAGCACTAGGAAGTCTTAAACTGATACAAGCACTCCACCCTCCTTGTTAATAAGGAGAAATTAATTGTAGGCACTAAACAGCCTATAACTGCAAAGTACCTTGCTAAGGTAAAGGAAAACAGCTCTTGTACTTTACAAAATAAAAAAAAAAAAAAAAGCACCAAACCAGGCATGTCAAAGGGTCAGCTTCCAGTGATTTCTCCTGTCCACCTGGGAAATCTGGGCATACTAGGACAATGCAGCAATTATCTCATGTACACAGACAACCCTCTTCGCCTACCACCCAACACTACAACTTGTGAGAGATGCACTTAAATAGCCAAACTGGAAACAAAAGATTGTGCTAGACAGTCAAGAGGAGAAGGTTAACACCCGCACTACACTTCAAGCAACACATAGCCCTTCTAAACCCACACCACCAATATGTGGAGGCCTTTAACATTAACCTTCCCAAGCAACAAGGACATCTGAAGCTGAAACGCAAACAAACACCAATCACAACCAAAGTGTCATATAGCTCACAACACCAGTGTGCCACCCACAACAGCCCCTAAGGCAAGACAATGTACCCAACACTTTAGTAGTCAAAGGTGACTCTATAGTTTGGCACACTGATGTCCCACTCACCAGGCTGAAAAAGGAGAAAATTACAGTCAGCTGTCTGTCGGGTGCCAGGATCCGCCACATAACCCATGCACTCAAGTCACTCCACAACAAGTACAAATATGACTCTGTCATTGTCCATGTTGGAGTGAATGACTTGAGACCTACCTCCCTGGACTACATGAAAAGAGACATGGAAGAGCTCTCAGATCATGTGGCCCAGGCAGGTATGACCCTAGCCCTGAGTAGCATCCTGCCTTCACCCAGAATGATACCACAGTATAAGGACAAAATGACTGACTTCAACAATTGGCTAAGCTTCTGGTGTTATTCAAAGGGGATCCAGTATCTGTCTGCCTGGGATGACATGATCGACAGACCACAATGCTTTGCCAGAGATGGTCTGCACCTGTCACCCCTGGGATTCAGGTTACTGGCTAAGGCTCTTGCCACCCCTGTAGGGCCTTTTTTAGGCAAAGTTCAAAGGACAAAACCACCACCATAACAGGTACAAGCATGCAAAATCTGAAGGTAATGCTACT
This sequence comes from Protopterus annectens, assembly GCF_019279795.1. Lineage (NCBI taxonomy): Eukaryota > Metazoa > Chordata > Ceratodontiformes > Protopteridae > Protopterus > Protopterus annectens. Next base: position 134,828,722 of record NC_056742.1, on the reverse strand, counting down.
CAATGCTAGACGTGTAAACCTCAAAATGCACTCTCTTGAGGCACTCCTAAAAATGGAGAACATCGATATCTATGCAGTAACTGAGACCTGGTTCAAGGCTCCAGACAGCACCCCTGCAATACCAGGCTACAACTCTTACCACACTTTTCGGCCACCAAACCAGGACCGAAACACTAAAGGTGGAGGAGTGTCCATATTCACAATACCAGGCTAGTTGCCCAACACCCAACACAATGCGTCAGAAATTCTCCAGGTGTAACTAACTCTAGGTATGACTACAATCCAAATTGTAGCTTGCTACAGATCCCCCACCATGCCCCAAGATTCTCACTACACCTTTCTAAACATACTGGAAAATATTAAGATACAACCAAACACCCTAATACTGGGTGATTTCAACTACCCTGCCATTAACTGGGAAAACTACTTTTGTACCAACACCTTTGCCCAACGGTTCTTGGAATTCATAAATTCCAATGCCCTGGATCAACTAATCTTTAGTCCCACCAGGGGCTCCAATATCCTAGACCTGGTCATTACCAACATGGAAAATTGATGCTCCACACCTATGGTCACCCCCTTGTTGGTCAGGTCTGACCATAAGCTAATGACCATTGACATCCACATCCGACCCCCCACCCTCCAGTAAGGAAACCACTGTAAAAAACTTCTCCAAAGCCAACTTCATGCTACTCAAGTCAGAAGTGACAAACTTCATGACACCCATGCAGATGGGAACTGAAAGTTCGACTGCTGAATCCTACACTAAGGCACTGTACGAGCACATCCACTTGTGCATGAATCATGCCATCCCCAATAGAACCAAGATGGTCTCCTCCAAAAAAAGCCAATCTGGTGGTCCCTTGCCAAAAACAAACTTTACAACAACAGGAAGAAACTGTTTCAGAAAAGAGGAAAATCCCAGGATGCAAAAAACTCCCTTACCAGCCTCAGTAAGAAGCTGAGATCCCTCATAAAATCCTCCAAGGCTAGTTATGAAAATAAAATTGCCAGAGATTCCAAAGACAACCACAAGTCATTCCATAGCTATGTCAAGAATCTAAATGGCAATACTCAGATCTGCTCTGAGCTAAACAGAATGGCATTAATTATACTGATCCCAAGGTTATTGCCAATATCCTGGCAGATCGATTCAGTGCAATCTTCACCCCCCCCTCTCACCCCCTAAAGGGCCTATCTCAATACCGAAAGATTGCCAAATTCTGGTAATAACAGCCACACAGGTAAAAAACGACGCATGCTCCAAAGCTAAGAATACAGCATCCATGGGGCCAGACAACATTCCAGGCTGTGTACTACATGAACTACAAAATTAACTGGCACCTCACCTAAGTGTCATGTTTAATCATAGCCTCACCTCAGGCTTCATGCCCATTGAGTGGCGCACAGCTACACTTATCCCACTCCACAAGGGGGGATCCACCTTGGATCCCGGGAACTACCGCCCCATCAGTCCGACTAGCCTGATCTGCAAGGCCATGGAACTTTTATCATGGAATGCATAAACAAAGACATTGGCAACCTTCAAACACTGGACCCCATGCAATTTGGGTTCGTGAAGGGCTGATCTTGTCTCCTGAACCTGATTGACTTCTTCGAATCAGTCTCCAGAGCCGTGGACAAGGGTAAGGTGGTCCACACAGCCTATCTGGCCTCGCCAAGGCCTTTGACACCATCCCCCACTCTAGAATCATAGATAAACTTACTAAGCTGGGCATTATTCCCTACGTCACTCAATGGGTTGCCAACTGGATTACTGACAGAACCCACACTGTAAAAGCAGCTGACTCCAAATCCAGCTCCAGAAAAGTGACAAGTGGAGTACCTCAGGGTTCAGTCCTGAGACTGCTCTTGTTTGGCATCTACTTTTCTGAAGTACAGGCCAACACTAAGAGACTCTGGTTAACAAAGTTCGCAGATGACTGCAAACTGGGAGCCATTATTGAATCCCCAAATGATGTAGATATTCTACAATAGGGCTTTACAAAAACAGATGCTTGGTGCCAGAGCCATGGGCTCAAGCTCAATGCCGAGAAATGTATAGTTATCCCCTTTGTGAAAAAACATGTACCCGTGAATTACCATATAGGTGGCAGTACACTAAACACCAAAATTGTGATAAGAGACTTAGGGACACAGGTGGACAGTGGTCTCACCTTCGATAACCACATCGCCACAACAGTCAGAAAATCCTTTTATGTGGTACAACTCATCACTAAGGGCTTTTCATTCAGAAAAATTGAGGTCATTGTCCCACTGTACTCATCCCTCATTAGACCCATTATAGAATACAATGCCCCGTTTGGTATGTACCTATCAAGACATCTACAACAACTGGAAAGGCCACAGAAATACCTCACTAAAAGAATCACAGGCCTAAAGCAGATGCCCTATGCTGACCGTCTAAAAAAACTCCACCTATACTCTGTTGCATATCGTCTACTCAGAGGCGATCTCTGCTTAACATACAAGGTCATGTGAAACCCAGAGCTGTTGGACATACTACACTTGAAATCCCAATCCCTCAAAGACATATGCTCTAGGAATCTAAACCTTGTCATCACAATGAACAAAACATGTTGGAGGGATAGGTTCCTGACCCAGAGACTCCCCAGACTCTGGAATAGACTACCTATACATGTCAAGCAGAGCATCTCTTTGGCCCTCTTCAAAAGGAACCTTGATGATTGGATGGGAGATAGGAAATTCACCCCGGGGATCACCTCAGTCACCCTGCTAGACAGGGGTCCAGGGAAGTAAATACTGTGGGGAAGAAATAGTCATGGAACTGTTATGGCTAGGCTTGTATAGGCCCTAGGGCCGAAAGCCTATTACCTACCTATGAACAAAAAATTCCTAACCACAGATTCCAAACTCTGACTGGCACAGGTATACCTTCTACCCAGTCTCCTCTATGCCTCTCCTATACTAACAAACCTACAAACCACTCTTACTTCCAAACTCAAACAAACTTATAATAAAATTGCTAGATTTGCCCCAAAGCAACCTTACATCTCTCACCATTGCGTCTCACTAAAAAAACACAGTGGCTAGAATTTCCCCAACAACTCCAAATATCACAACTTCACATAATTCACTCCATCCTCCATAAACCCATGACCTGCCCTGCTCTCTCTTCTCTAGTATCCATCTGTACCCCTAAATGCACCCTCTGAACCTCTGACCAACACCTATTGGATGTATACAAGTCCAAAAGAACCATTAGAAAACTGCCCTACAAGTACTCAGAATCGCTATCCTGGAACAAACTCTCTCACAATGCAAGAGATAATACACATACAAAACATTTCAAAAAAGCACGAAAATATACCCTCGCTAATACTAGAATCTGTTCCTGCCACGATCCTACCTGAACCCCCACTCCTCTTCCTTCCTCCTCTCCTCCTTTTCCCGTCTGCTATCTTATGAATGCCTCTATTACATTTCCCCAGATTTCTAAGCTAGCTCACTTCCTTCTTATCCTTAACTGTGCACTGTATCTGCCTACCTAATTATTCCTAACAATCTAAAAATCTTTCCTTCTTTCTTTCCCTTCTACACTCCCTTATCTGCAATTGTTTTCATGCTATGTAACAACATATGTCTTAGGTCATGTTTCAGTTTTGTATTTCATTGTAATTGCCATGCTATGTAACAACATATGCCTCATCTTTTGTTTACATCATGTCACTAGCCTCTTACTGTTTATTTTTGCTATTATTTTACTGGAGCTTTTCTCCTTGGGTGTCCACTGAAAATGGGCTTTTGGGTCAGATGGACCAACCTGGTTAACAAATGTGAAATAAAAAAATAAATAAATAAAGAAATAAATAAAAGTGTTGTGTTTTTTGGGAGAGACCTATGAATGGATGAGAATTATAGGATATAGAAGGAGCATTACCATGGGGTTACCTACATCACTCACAAAGACTTGAAAGACCACAGATCTTATTCTGTTTGAATCTGTAGATTTATATATTTGTGCTATAAATTTGTCTATGCAGTTAATAATTTGAAGCTTTTCCCAACTGGTCTTCACTGAAAAAGACACTATTCTCCCATCTGGTACTTCCATGGCTAACAAAGTACAATAAATATATATTTAATAATGTCACTGCATATCAACAGCCTGTAGGAGGTTGGTAGTGGGATGAGAGACTGCTTCCCTCTCAATGTGGTGATTCCTCTCAGTCTTGCCTGCAGGCTCAATTCAGTGACCTTTCATACCCTGGTCTCCAGTAGGGCAGAAAAAATGAGTGAGCCATGCCAGCACATCCAATATCCCTTTTCAGGAAAAAAGGTGAGCAAGCAAGGGGTCATTATTACTCTCCTTCCATGCCAGCTCTAGCAAGTGCCTAAGCTGCTAATCAAGCTTTGCTGCCAGGGTCATAGTCAATACTTTATCCTTCCATGATATTAGTGAAGCTGCATTATTGTAACCCATCTTTAGCTACTGAATCCTGCTTTCCCAGTGAGCCCCCCTCAAATGTCATTCAGCTACTTGAACCCAAATTGTTTGTGTGGTAGCCAGGACTCCAACATCTATATCAGTGGAGCTGATAATTGCTTAACTATTATCACTGTGTCTGGAGTTTACTAACTGGATATAGCTCTTTAATTTCTATGTCCCTTGTACAATATACAATAACATCACTGTGTGTAGGTCAAATATAGAAAACAAAAAAACATTATTTTCTGCTATCAATTTGATAAGATCATGAGCATATTCCAGAGTTCTGCCGTACTGTATATGAATATCATTGCTGTACTGAGGGGTGATAACTAACTTTATCTTATGAATTAGCCCTTTCCAGAAATAGCTTTCATAAAACAGTAGCTACTTATGCTGCATAATACATGCTAAAATCTGACACAAAAATATCTCTCTCTTTCAAGGTATGCTAATATCTTGCCTGTTGGATTCAATCACTTTGAACCTTTAACCAATTACCAGGATAGAATATATGTACTATAACCCTATTCTTCACAATTTAGAAGATAGTATCTGAAAAATATTGGGAGCATAATCACCTCCAGAATATAAATATGATCTCTGATACTACCAGTGTCAAACTCTTCAAAGCTTCAGACAAGTCATGTTGATTTGTGCTTTTTGATTTAGTTTTAAATTAAAAAGCAAAATACCCAGTCATGAAAAAATAGTGTTTTACAGCTAGGAAACATACTGAAGAAACATTTATATTTTACCAGAATCAAGAATATAACATTCTTAGTTAAAACTAATTTATGTTTTCCTATCCTTATCATATTGTTTCACTTATTTTGTTTCTAGGGTGGTACTTGAGGGCGTACTTGGTTATTGCACTCTGGATCTTATCTCATCCACTGCATCAGCATGAACTCTAGCTCACATACACCTCTCTAGCAGGTTAAAATTTAAATTATATAGCACTTGCAATGATAAGAAGATATTATGACAAGTGATAGGCTTTGCTCAGCAAAAAAAAAAAAATGGTTTCACAGTGTTGTACTGTTACTATTTGCATAACTGATATGATTTATTGCATGGGTGTTAACAAGCCTATGTGATTTTATTGCTCATAAAAGGTACTCCATGGATAGCTGGATAGCACACTGAAGTCAGATGGTTATTAGCATGGCAAGCTCAGCATATCATATCCACACACAACCCTGAGTCTGCTCAAATCTCCCATAAAAGGGGTTATTAAATTGTTGAGAAGATAGGCTAGACTTAATGGGCCCTTGTTCTCTCATGACTCATCCAAGAGTGCCATTTAGTGTCAGCTGTGCTGATGACAGTTTGGGAAGTTGACATTCCTCCCATGGAAAGTAAACTGCAGCCTAAGTTGTTATTTTGTTATACATCACATAAGCTGAAACTTCGTGAAATTGTGATTTTGTCATCCTTTTAAAAACATATATACTACTAGTTGTAGAAGATTACACTACGAGTGATTTAAGTCCATTTGGTTGGGTGCTATTTCCCCATTGCACATACTACAATGTTAACATTTATCTAATAGCATTTTCTGAGGTAAACTGCAGTTGTGAGATTATGACATCACAGTTCATATAGTAAATGTGTTTGCCCTTGTAGTTGTGGACTTGCACAGCTGTAGAATTAGTATACACGACCAAAGTAGTGTCAAGGATTTGGGTACGAGGGGATGCATGACCCTTGTAAAAGCACTGTGTTTCTGTTGTGCAGTTTGGTTTTACAGGTGGCTGCGTTGTTAATTATTTGTAAACAACTAAGTACCCATTTTGAGTTTAAAGTTGATTGTTCATAGGGAAACTGTTGCATAATAATGAATGCAGGTATTTCTGTTGTTTTTATCAGCATCACTGGTTTATCAGTCCATACTCATCTTTGTTGCTGGGAAGATCAGAATGTTGTGGGTTATTTCCCCTGGACCAAGTGCTTGGATTCATGTTCTAACTATGTCACTACAATGTAGCATTAGGGGATTAATGTACTCCTGACATGTTATCCTTCAGAACAGAAGTGAAACCGAGTCCCAGTTTCCAGAGCTGCAGGTAGCTTAACATAGTTTAATACTAAATATGATATAGTTTACAATATATGTATTGTAGTAATAGCTTATGCTAAACTTTCTCTCCTGCATTTGTTTACTTATTTCCTATTGTATTATGAAAATATTAACTCTCAACTTACTGCCTTTCCTTGTACTAATGTTGATTAGTCTATTTTAAGTGGTTCTAATGTGGATTGCTTAAGAGCTGTGTCATTCATACTAGTTATACACTTCATTTACCTATTTATTGTGTCAGTCTGTAACTATGTTACCTTATGAGTCTAGATGCACAATGTAGCAATTCATTAAGTCACCTTGATGTCTATATTATTCACACTACAATCTCCTGAGAGCAGGTATAAGCAGCTTCACAGCCACCGTCCATTCCATTGGAACTAGCACTAATGTCCAAGCCTACACCAAAAAACTATATGAGCACCTACATACCTGTATGGACTCAGCAATACCTGACAGGTCCATATCATCTTCCTCAAGGAAGAGTAAACCTGTCTGGTGGACAGCAGCAATAAACAAACTCTATAATAAAAAGAAAAAATTGCTGTCCAGGACCAAGAAGGAAAAGGCGCCAAGTTGGAAGCAATCTCTCCTTTGTCTGAACAAGCAAATGAGGTCACTGGTGAAATCCTCTAAGGCTAACCTTGAGTCCAAATTGGCCACATCTACTAAGGACAATCGTAAGGCCTTCTTCACATATGCCTGCAGTCTCAAAGGTAACATCCAAATCTGCTCTGAACTGGTGGTCAATAACATCACATACACAAATGACATATACATAGCCATCTTGCTGGCAGACAGGTTCAGTGAAAACGTCACATTCCTGTCCCCCCATCAGTAAAATAAGACATCCCCAGTACCTGCCCCCATCCCCTCATCACCAGGGAGCAGGTCTTTAATGCCTTCTCAAAGGCAAAAAATACAGTCTCCATGCGACCCAACAACGTCCCTGGTTGTATCCTACATGAACTCAGGCATGAGCTCTCAGTTCCATTAGGCACCCTATTCAACCAAAGCCTGAGCACTGGCTTTGTCCCAGCTGAATAGAAGACAGCCACTGTCATCCCTCTACACAAAGGTGGAGTGTCCACTGACCCAGGCAACTATAGGCCCATCAGCCTAACCAGCCTAATCTGCAAGGCTATGGACCTTATAAACAAGGACATTGGCAACCTCCAAGTGCTTAAGCCCACAAGTTTGTTTTTTGTCAAAGGGAGATCATGCCTGTTAAACTTGGTCAACTTCTTTGAAACAGTCACCAAAGCCTTGGACGAGGGGAAGATGGTGCATGCTGCCTACCTTGACCTAGCCAAAACCTTCGATACTATTCCCCACTCGGGCATAACAGATAAACTCTCCCATCTAGGTATCAACCCTTATGTTACCAGATGGGTAGTCAACTGGCTCACTGATAGAACACACTCAGTCAAAATAGGGGAAGCTACCTCTAGTAGTAGACCCGTAATGAGCTGTGTACCCCAAGGATCGGTCTTGGGGCCTCTACTGTTTGGGATATACTTTTCTGAGGTGCAAGCCAAAACCAGTGGTCTGTGGATGATCGAGTTTGCTGATGACTGCAAGCTGGGTACTGTCTTAAATTCCCCTAGTGATGTGAACATCCTCCAAGAAGGCCTTATCCAAACTAATGACTGGTGCCAAAAGCATGGCTTCAAACTGAATGCCAAGAAATGCATCATTGTCCCCTTTGGAGAAAATAGCATCCCCACTAATTATCACATTAATAACAATGTACTAAGCATGCAGTCAGTCATGAGGGGCTTGGGCACTCAGGTTGATAGCAACCTGACTTTTGACCACCACATTGCCTCTGTTGTACGGAAGGCTTTCTACATGGCCCACCTCATAAGTACGAGTATTTCATCAAGGAACAAGGAGGTCATAACATCCCTGTACTCCTCCCTTATCAGACCCATTATCGAGTACAATGCCTCCATTGGCATGTACCTTGCCAAGCACATGCAGCAGCTGGAGAGACCACAGAGGTTCCTGACCAGGAAAATCCAGGGTCTCAACAACACCTATCCTATACAGATAGGATAAAAGCCCTGCCCCTCTACTCAGTCTCATACAGACTGCTCAGAGGTGACCTGCGCCTGGCATATGAGGTCATCTCAGACCCAGCCTTGATGGAGTTCCTGCGTATCCATAAGTCAAACTTCACTTGCACAACCTGCACACAAGACCTCAACCTGGTCTGTGACATTAATAGAACTTGTTGGCAGGATAGATTTGTGTCCCAAAGACTGCCCCATCTGTGGAATAGACTCCCTCTCCATGTCAAGCAGAGTATCTCTTTAGCCTTCTTTAACAGGAACCTGGATAACTGGATGGGAAACAGAAAATATACCCCTGGGATCCCACCTGTGTCCCTGCTGGACAGGGGAAATGTGCTGACATTGTGTGAACATGGGCAAAATTCTTGGCTAGGCTTATAAGGGACTCCAGGCCAATAGCCTAGTATCACCCTATGATCCTATGAATCTAATTCAGTCATAACCTGTGGTCCTTTTTCTTCCACTAAAAAGAAAGCACCAGTTTTCTTCTCCCCTAGAATGAATACTTTTCATTTAGGCTTCACTCAGTTCATCCATTTCCCATTTAATTGAAAAAGGACTCAGGTAATGAATTTCATGCATTCCTTTTTCATCAAGATGGCTGAGGTCTGGTTTGTATGCTTGATGTTGCCATACAGTGTTCTTATAAGGAATGTACTTTTGTTCATTATCTACTCTGGGTGTATTTGCTTCTGTGACTGCTCTGTGGGAAATGATTTGTAATTTTTGGCAGTTACCACTAACTAGATCATGAAACACTAGGGGTAAGGTGATTTCTGTTTACCCCTCCACTGCTGTTTAATCTCAGAGTTCATATACTTGGAGATGTTGGAAGTGCAGGTGAGCCTGTCCCCTTGAAAACAAAAACATTGTTTTAGTATTTTATGTTGATTCTTGGTGGATCAGGACACAGGGAAATGTCACTTAACTTAAACATTCCATCTGTCTTTCATAAATGTAACTTTTTGTTTCAATGTTCTGTGTACACTTTCTGTCTTTACTAACCTTTCTATATTATTCCTTTATCCAAAAAAAAAATTATATTATCTCCTTACCTTCTTATTAAACATTATTTATTTTACCCAAGTGTCATGGCAGCCACTTTTCCTCACATGATTTGTCATAATGTTAAAAATAAAACTTCATATTGATCTTTAAAAATTAATTTAGTATCTATTTAAAAATCCTCTCCTAGACTTCTGATATAGGTTCATAGGTTCATACTAGGCTATCTGCCCTGGGGCATTTACAAGCCTAGCCCGAGTGTGTTTGGCTTTCGCCACCCTTCCTTAGAATTGAGTTTGCTATGCCCTTTTTAAGGTTAGTTAACTGAGCCTCTGTCTAGCAGACACACAGAAGTAATCCCTGGGGTGAATCTATGATCTGAAGAAAATAAACGCCAGGAACCAAAATGCAAAGAACAAGGCAGGAAACCACTGGATAAACACTTTATATAAGTAAAGCTTTTGGATACAATCCTTTCTCAATACAAAACAATGCATAGAACCAGCTCTTTATATATAGGTCCAAATATATCACATGACATGCAGCCAAAATCACATGATATGTCATCCAAATCACAAAAACATTTTAAAGAAACATTTTAAAAAAACTTAATACAAAAACTTGAAATACTTTAATAAAACTTTAAAAAATATATATATTTAGATAAAACTTCAGGCTAAGAGAGATTAGCTCTACTTAATTTAACTAAAATAGGTTTGAGACTGACTTGGCTATTCAAGCCTGGTTTTGAATCACTCATAAGTCTCAAGATCCATTCATATTCTTTAATTTCTAAGTGATTATTTAGGTCCCCTCCCCTAGGTGTAGGTGTAACGTGGTCAATAATTCTAAACCTAAAAAAATGCTGCTGACCAAATGTAGTTTTGCCTACATAGAAAGCATTAAAAACAAACGTATCATTTTCTGTACTACAAATGTCATCACAACAAGAACAGTTGTGACATTTGTGAGTACCATATTTCACTATAGTAGATACAGGTGTAGTCCTCTCAAAGTCCTTGTAGCATAGTGAACTCTATTGGGACCTAAACCCAATTTCTCTTATAAGAATATGAGGACCCTTAAGAGTTCACTATGCTACAAGGACTTTGAGAGGACTACACCTGTATCTACTATAGTGAAATATGGTACTCACAAATGTCACAACTGTTCTTGTTGTGATGACATTTGTAGTACAGAAAATGATACATTTGTGCATCCTATCAATGGTAGGACATTTAGTTTTAGAGTAGCAGGTACATGTATTACTACCCATGTGGTTTACTTGGCTACCTGCCAGGCATGTAATGCTTTCTATGTAGGCAAAACTACCTGCAGGCTTAAGGACAGGATGACTGAACATAAGTCAGAAATTAGGAGATGCTATGACAAGAATGCACTATTCAAACATATAGAGGAATTTGGTCAGCAGCATTTTTGTAGGTTTAGAATTATTGACCACGTTACACCTACACCTAGGGAGGGACCTAAATAATCACTTAGAAATTAAAGAATATGAATGGATCTTGAGACTTATGAGTGATTCAAAACCAGGCTTGAATAGCCAAGTCAGTCTCAAACCTATTTTAGTTAAATTAAGTAGAACTAATCTCTTAGCCTGAAGTTTTATCTAAATATATATATTTTTTAAAGTTTTATTAAAGTATTTCAAGTTTTTGTATTAAGTTTTTTAAAAAAGTTTTTTAAAATGTTTCTTTAAAATGTTTTTGTGATTTGGATGACATATCATGTGATTTTGGCTGCATGTCATGTGATATATTTGGACCTATATATAAAGAGCTGGTTCTATGCATTGTTTTGTATTGAGAAAGGATTGTATCCGAAAGCTTTACTTATATAAAGTGTTTATCCAGTGGTTTCCTGCCTTGTTCTGTGAATCTATGATCTCCCATCCACTCATCAAGATTCCTCTTGAAGAGAGTCAGTGTGGTGCTCTGCCTAACATGGATCGGTATTCTATTCCAAAGTGAAGGGAGCCTCTGTGTTATGAATCTGTCCCTCCAGCATGTTCTATTTAGCTCTGTGCTGAGGTTCAAATCCCTCGAGTGCATGGTTCTAAGGGATTTGGATTTTCTGAGGTGGAGCATGATCATTAATTCTGGGTTGGTCATAGCTTTGTATGTCAGGCATAGATCGCCTCGAAGTAGGCGGTATGCAACTGAGTAAAGCTGGAGTTTCTTTAACCTGGCAGCATATGGCATCTGCTTGAGTCCCTTCATCCTCTTTGTGAGGTACTTTTGTGGTCTTTCCAGCTGCTGCAGGTGGCGGGTAAGGTACATCCCAAAAGGGGCATTGTATTCTATGATGGGCCTGATGAGGGATGAATAGGGGGGCACTATTACCTCCCCTGATCTGGATGTGAATCCTTTTGTGATAAGGTGGGCTATGTAGAAGGTCTTTCTAACCACTTTGGCAACGTGGTTGTCAAAGGAGGGATTGCTATCAACTTGGGTCCCCAGATCCCTAATTACTTCTTCTGTATTTAATGGGTTTCCACCTATATGGTAGTTTGTGGGCACTTTATTTTTGCCAAAGGGTATGACTATACACTTCTTGGCATTCAGCTTTAGGCCATGGCTCTGGCAGACCTTTTTGAAGGATGTTCGTGTCAGCTGGAGAGTCAATAATGCCTCCCACCTTGCAGTCATCTGCGAACTTAGTCAGCCATAGTCCTCCTGTGCTGGCCTGTACCTCGGAAAAGTAAATGCCGAACAAGAGAGGTCCCAGGACCGAGCCCTGTGGGACACCACTTGTGACCGGTTTCGAGTCAGACATGACTCCAGCAATTCTGACTCTGTGGGTTCTGTCTTTGAGCCAGTTAGCCACCCATCTTGTGACATAGGGGTTTATGTTTAAGCTGGATAGCTTATCTATGATGCCTGAGTGGGGTATTTTGTCAAATGCCTTTGCGAGGTCCAGATAGGCTGTGTGGACTACCTTCCCTTCATCTATGGCCTTGGTGACTGTTTTGAAGAAGTCAGCCAGGTTCAAGAGGCAGGATCTGCCCTTGACAAAGCCGAACTGAGTAGGATCCAATGTCTGTAGGTCCCCAATGTCTTTGTTTATGAGTTCCATGATGATCCTCTCCATGGCTTTGCAGATAAGGCTAGTCAGGCTTATGGGGCAATAGTTACCAGGGTCTGTTGAGGAACCACCTTTGTGGAGTGGGACCACTGTTGCTGTACGCCATTCTTTGGGTACATATCCCGTAGTGAGGCTGAGATTGTACAGCATTTTTACGTGTGAGTTTAGTTATTCTTGGAGTTCATGTAGGATGCAACCCGGGACACCATCTGGTCCCATTGAGGCAGTGTTTTTTGCCTTGGATAGGGCGGCCTTCACCTGGACATCTGAGATGTTTGGGAGGCTGCACTCTACTGGGATAGATATTTGCTCCGTAGGGGGGGAAGGGGGGGGAAAGTTTGCACTGAACCTGTCTGCCAGGATGTTGGTAATGTTTGTGGGTTCAGTGTATTTTTTGTCATTTAGAATCAACTCTGAACATACCTGGGAGTTGCATCCCAGGTTTCTAACATAGCTAAAGAACGCCTTGTGATTGTCTTTTGTGTCCTGTGCAATTTTTCTTTTGAAACTGGCCTTGGAGGATTTTATGAGGGATCGTAATTTTTTGCTAGTACTGATCATAGATGCCTTCCCTTTTAGGGATTTTGCTCTATCATGTAGTAGCTTCCTCCTTCTGTTGTACAACTTATTTATGGCAGGGGTCCACCAGACTGGACGCCTGCCTTTGGACGCTTGGGTCTTGGTTTTGTTTGGGATAGCATGGTCCATGCACTCCTGGAGATGTCCATAGAATGTGTTTATATAGGATTCCATGGCTTGGGCCATAGTTTCCACCAATCCTGGGGCCTTGAAGGTTTCCACTTCAGATTTGAGAAGTGGGAAGTTCACTTTTGAGAAGTTCTTCACTGTGGTTTTCTGGGCTGGGGGTGGGGTCGGGTTTTGGATATCCAGTGAAATTCATTTATGGCCTGATCTTACCAATGAGGGGAGTACCTCTGGTGTGGAGCATAGTGTCCCCATGTTGGTGATGATCAGGTCCAGTATGTTTTCCCCTCTTGTGGGAATTTTGACCAGTTGTTCCATAGCATTTGAGTTTATGAATTCCAGGAACCTTTGGGCAAGGGTGTTGGGGCTTGAGTAATGCTCCCAGTCAATGTTGGGGTAGTTGAAGTCACCCAATATAATGGTGTTTGGAGAGATCTTCATGTTCTCCAGTGTTTTCAGGAAAGCCGAGTGGGTTTCCTGATTTTGAGACGGTGGTCTGTAGCATGCTATAAACTGAAATGGAGTTTTGCCCACTGTTAGTTCACATGGATGGTTTCTGATGCTTCGTGCAATGCTACTAACCTGGAGGTGTGGGTATCCTTGATAAATATAGATACTCCCCCTCCTTTTGTGATTTAGTCTGGGTTTTGGGGCCGAAAAGCATGGTATGAGGTATAACCTGGTAGTGCTGGGGTGCTCTCTGGAGCCTTGAACCAGGTTTCTGTCACTGCACAGATATCGATGTTCTCCATACTGAGGAGAAATTCGAGTGCATGCATTTTGAGGTTTAGACTTCTGGCGTTTAGCAGCATTACCCTTAGTTTCTTGTTCTTAGTGTTTTCTAAGGAGGTGGGTTTGACTTTTGTGCCTTGCCTAAAAAAGGCACTATAGGGGTGGCAAGAGCCTTTGCCAGTATCCGAAAGCCCAGGGGAGACAGGTGCAAGCCATCCCTTGCGAAGCAACGTGGCTTGTCAAGCATGTCATCCCAGGCTGACAGACACTGGATCCCCTTTGAATGACACCAAAACTTTAGCCAATTATTAAAATCGATCATTTTGTCTTTATATTGTGGCATCATTCTAGGTGAGGGTAGGATGCTGCTCAAGGTCAGAGTCATACCGGCTTGGGCTACATGATCGGTGAGCTCCTTTATGTCTCTTTTCATGTAGTCGAGGGAGGTACATCTCAGGTCATTCACACCAGCGTGTACTATGACCGAGTCATACTTGTACTTGCTTTGGAGCGACCTGAGTGCTTGCGTAATGTGGCGGATCCTAGCGCCCGACAAGCAGCTCACAGTGACCTTCTCTTTGTTCGGCCTGGTGAGCGGAACGTCAGTATGCCTGACTATAGAATTACCTATTACAAGTGTGTCGGGTGTGTTGTTCTGCCTTAAGGGCTGTGACTGTTTGGCACTCTGACTTTGCGGGCTATGTGTTGCTTGTGTTTTGTTGTGGGATAGCATTTGCTTGGATGTTTGCTTTGGAGGTCTCTGCTGTTTAGGTAGATTTTTGATTAGAGCCTCTGAATATGTTTTTGTGTGCTTGTGTGGTTGGATTGCTGTTGTGGTAGGACTATGTGAGACTGGATTAGTGCTGTGTGATGTTACCTTTTCCTCCAGTCTGGTTTCACCAGTTTTGAGGTGAGAGAGTTTGGCCACCAGTTTGGCTATATGGTTGCATCTCTCACATATGTTTGATCCTGTTTGGAGGAGGAGAGGGTTGTCAATGTACATGAGACAGTTGTAACATTGCCTCAAGATTCCCAGATTCACCAGTTGGACTGGAGAGGACACCATTAACTGACCCTTGGACATGCTAGAGTAGTATAGGGGACTCTTTTATAACACAGTTAAAAGGACCAATAGGGGACGAGGTAGTATTAGATGGTATATGAGGATGTAGTGCTTTTAGTATATTAGTGCTAAAATGCAAGATTGCTTATTTGGGCAAGTGCAGGGTCTTAGATTGAGAATAGGATGCTTACTTTGAGAATTAGAGCAGCTCCAAGGGAAAAAGTGAAGAGCAAACTCAGTGGAGCCGGAAAAAGTTTAAACCCGATCCGGCGGCACTGCCCGATGCTGCGCTATGCCCACAATCGCGCAAAAGCAGATTTTTATGCAGGGAACTTTAAAGAGCTAGAAATGGTCCAAAACAACCAATTACTACTAGATTCTTGTGCTGAGGTCACTCCTTCAGGGACAGATAGGCTGCTCAAGGCTCCCCACTCCCACTGGTGAGCAAAGAAACTTCCTTCTATCCAAGTAAGGTAATGGGCAACACAGGAACTATCCCAAAGTCCAGAATACAGCAAAGCCTGTATAGGGGACGATTCTAGCCAAGGAAAGGCGGGAAAGAAGGATATTTGTTTGTTTTTTTTCAAGAAAACAAGAGGAAAATGCAGGAAAACAACAGTATATTAAATGCACAGGCTAGCGCACTTGAGTGGGCAGCCTCAACAGTTAATTTAAACAAACAAACTTTAACTTAAGTGCAGGTAATAAGAAAATGCTAAATACAGTTAAATTAGCAGTTTAACTTTGTTTTCAGCAAGAAAGGAAGGTTGCACAGGTAGAAACAGCAAAAATATATTTGTATCTTGAAAGTAGTCGCTTTTTTCGATTCTCTGCTGCTAGCACCACTCTGCAGGACCACAAGGAGCTGTTGCTGAGTAGTATAGGTGAAAAAAACGCTCACAGGCAGATTTTTATGCAGGGAACTTCAAAGAGCTAGAAATGGTCCAAAACAACCAATCACTACTAGATTATTGTGCTGAGGTCACTCCTTCAGGGACAGATAGGCTGCTCAAGGCTCCCCACTCCCACTGGTGAGCAAAGAAACTTACTTCTATCCAAGTAAGGTAATGGGCAACACAGGAACTATCCCAAAGTCCAGAATACAGCAAAGCCTGTATAGGGGAGTATTCTAGCCAAGGAAAGGTGGGAAACAAGGATATTTTTTGTTTTTTTTCAAGAAAACAACAGGAAAATGCAGGAAAACAACAGTATATTAAATGCACAGGCTAGCACACTTGAGTGGGCAGCCTCAACAGTTAATTTAAACAAACAAACTTTAACTTAAGTGCAGGTAATAAGAAAATGCTAAATACAGTTAAATTAGCAGTTTAACTTTGTTTTCAGCAAGAAAGGAAGGTCGCACAGGTAGAAATAGAAAAAATATACTTGTATCTTGAAAGTAGTTGCTTTTTTCGATTCTCTGCTGCTAGCACCACTCTGCAGGACCACAAGGAGCTGTTGCTGAGTAGTATATCTTTTTGGTCTAAACTTGTATGTAATATTACATGCTCAGAAAATACATTTATTGCATTTTTGTTTTCTATATGCTTTAAAAATCCTGCACTAAATTCAATTTTTATTGTCAGTCTTTCACCCACAATATATTCTCAATTATTTCCAGATGCTTTGAGTTCTCCCGTCCACATTACTTACTGACTTAAAGTAAACTTTTGTCTGTATTGAACTTTCTTTCTTTCATAATATTGCAATTAATAACTTCTATAAGTATCATTCTATCATGGATACATACAGGGCAGGATTCACGAAGCCTCCGTGTAAGAGATACAAGGCTTACACGGAGGCTGCAGTTAAACGGTGTGACGTCAGCATGTCATGCATATGCATGAGGGCATGCTGAATCAAACCTAAGGCTAACACGGTCCGTGGAAGAATAGTAGGGGGCGTGTCCGTAGGCCGAGCCCTGCAAGCAGACACGCCCCCAGAAGAGTAAAAGTGCCCAAAGTAAACACCCACGACAGAGTACATGGAAATGTGAATAAACACAACACAACACATGCCCCCACAGACTACGAACATAAAATTATATAAATGAACATGTTATATATATTTTTTTAACTGTAAAGATGTTTGCCCGTGAGTGCGCTTGTTTGCGCGGGCGTGCCCGAAGCTCAGCCACAGTTAGCAATAAGTGGAAAAGCATATAAGAACTAACTATGCTAAGTAAGCCAAAAAGCAATAGCGTAGCAGTAGAGACCTTGGCTGAAGAGCAGGCAGTCATGGTTCGAGCCCCCACAACATCAATTTTTATTTTTATTGAAATAAGCACAAAACAAGTCCCTGACATATATGTACACATATAAAATTATATTTTATGTAAAATGTAATGACATAGGCCATTTATTTTGAAGAAATGTGAGATAACAAAATAATAAAACATGCCAGATATGTCTAGAGCTGAGCTACAGTTTAACAAGGTGAGTGCATCTGCCCATGGGTGATCAGTGGTTTAACAGATGTAAAATGAGTGCCCAAAGGTGAGCAGTGGTTTAACATGCTGAAACTGTGTGCCCCTAGCTGAGCTGAGTGTAATATGCGTGCTGACAGCCAAATGAAGCATAAACCAGTGTAACTCGTTTGCGCAGAGCTGCGCACCGCGCCAACAAGCTAACCGACAGGCAACGTTGAGCAAGCTGTAACAAAACTGCCTTTACACAGACACACCCCCTAGCCTGTCTAGACAGTCATAAAATATAAAAAGCAGTGGCCAGGTTTGAACCCAGGATACCATAGTCAAGGTACTGAACCACTAAGCCATGACAGCTGTACTTAGAAATGCAGTAATAGCAAATATATAGGAATGAATAGAAAGTGGAGCATGACAAAGCAGGTTTTGTGAAGCTGATACAATTCCAAAATGGCCAATCACAGATAAGTGCGGGAAAAACGGCATATATAAGCCCCATAGGTGGGAATACACAGCATAACGATTGTAGAACTAACTTGCAGCCAGAATGTCAGGAGTAGGTGAGGGTAGTTGCTTTCAAACACAGAGGTGGGGCATTGAGGAGTCCAGATATATGGTCTGGCTCTTAGTCCACAATCATGAGGCCCAATTCATGCAGGGCCAGGTCCTGTGGGGAGCATATAGGGCTGAGGCATGGGACCGGTTGGCTCATGATCTCACCAGTGCCACAGGGATTCCAAGGACTGGTGAGCAGGTCCGTCACCACCATGCGGACCTGAAGAGATGTAAGCAGGACCAATTGAACCTTTGGATCCAGGAGGCCAGGCAAATGCCCAACGCCCCACTACTGAGTAAGTTACATTTAATTATGTATGTAAGAAATTAAACTAGCTGATATTATGCAGATGGGTATTCCAATATTACTTCATTTATTTTACAGCTGCAGGTGTCCGTTCTGCAAACTGCAGGGCCTATGGCGATAGGCTGGTGCGATTGCACCAGCAGGCAGGTCAGTAATCCTCTCCCAGTAACTGCAAAGAAATATAAAAGTATGACAATTAGCAAAAGAGTGCAGTGTAGTCACTAAGTAATAAAATGTGCAAGTAACAGTGTAAGAGTGTTTGCAAGTATTGCTTGATTACAAAAGTGTGTTGCAGTCTGTAATCCAAACAGAAAAATGAAAATGTCTGAAATAAAGTCTGAAATAAAGATGCCCCACCTGTAATATAATAGTACACAACCTGCAGCAGGCTGAAAAGTACAGCTGCAGAAGATGAGCAAATCACATGTGTGAAATATATCCTTGTTGAAATACTGAAACATGACAGAAGTGAGACTGCTGGAAAGGATTGTAATAACTACAGGTAAAACATGTCAATAAAGCCTAGAAGTAAGTACCATTCTGAATAGTAAAATGAAAACAAGTGAGAGAGTGTGAGAAAGAGTTATGAATCCACCAATAAAGTAGTAATAACCCCTGAATAAAGTATACTGCAGTCAGTACAGAATGAAATGAATGTGACAAGCAGAACCAAACTGCGAAATGTGTTCAAAGTGTTGCTGCAGCTGGAATGTGTATCCCAAAATCTGGATATGTTGCTCTCAGTCTGCAATATGCAGATAGTATGATTGTCTGAAATACCAAACATCCACAGTTGTCTATAGCTATATAAAGCAAATGTAGCAGGATAATGTAGCTGAACAAAGCCAGATATGAATGTGTATGAATAACAATAAAATGTATATTGATGTAGCAGTAACAGTCCTATCACCAACTTGAAGTAGTTATCATATAGGAAACTGTAGTTAGAACAGTAGTGTGTATATATCTGCAGCTATTAGAAATGTACAGCATATGTATTGGTATTTGAAGGTGTTAATTATATTTTCTTCACCCCACCCTATAACCACATATAATCCACGTGAAATTGGTATGTGCAATCACAATTAACACCCCTGGACATTTGTCCTGTTGGGTCATACATATTTGCATGTACGTTTATGCATCTGCCCTGTTCATACATCCAAACCTGATGGCCTGTTGCCATCAATCAACCCTGCATGTTGTTGGACTATGTATTGCTGTTCAAATTATGCATGTGTTATGCTCGCTGTTCAATGGTGTGAATATCTCGGTGTTTGGTTAATGGGAATACTAATGCATGCTGTTACAACTAATTGCGAATGGTATTGTATGTTACTAACCCAAACTGTCATGACATAATGCAAAACATAGGACGACAGGGAAGGCGGGTTCCAGCGGACCCACCTCTCCCACCTCAGCTGGCGAGTGCACCTGGCACAAGTGCCCGGTCTGGACCCTCCTCCAGTGGCCCTGTGCCACCTGTGGGTGGAAGCACTGCAGGGGATGGGGCCATGTCCCCCCTCTGCAAGTGTGGCTAGAGGAGAACCACCACTTACCCTCCGTAGCGTCTGGACTGTGGTGCGTAGGGAGATCCGGGACTCTGTTCTTGGACCCCTACGCCAGCTTGAGACACAGGTGGCACAACTTATGGGCATGCCTGTTGCCCGGCCTACACAGCCCCCAGCACAGCCCCATCCTGGGCAGTGAAGGAACAGTGGCAACTGCCCATGGGTGGGGATATCAGTTCCACTGTTGCCATCTGTGGGCTCATGGGCTCTGGATATCCAAACATCTGTCCCCGTCAATTGTGTAAACCCCCCACACGTGTCATACACCTCCCCTGTATGCGTCTTGTTTGTCTTGTCTGTTGACCTACACAACCTACCTCCCCAGCTATACTGACTTCCTTTACCTGACATACCACTCTCATCTGAAAAAAAAAAAAAAGGGCACTCTGTACCCACAAAAAAATTATGCCCCATACGTAGCTGCCCATTCCGCACACATGTCTGCTGGACATGGAAACTATCAATTACAACTGGCTGTACAACGAGTATTATTGTTGTCCTGACACCTCTCTCAGGGGTGGAAGGTTTCAAATGTCACACCAAATTACAAACATATGCACAGCTGTTGCTGATGAAGAAATGGGCAGCTATGGGCCTTACCTACATCCCTCCTGCAAAACCCAAGCTTGTTTCCCTACTGTCTTACCCTCTTTGTGACCCCTTTTTCACCACTTTCCTGTCTCCCCATTTTTATTTCTTTCAAAGAAAATAGCGCGGGTGTGCACCATAGTAAGCACTGTTAAGCAGTTGTAAGCGGGTGTGCGTGGAGCTGAAGGCCAGTGCGCATGCATGAGCTCCGCACAAACCAGCGCTAACCCGGTTACAACTGCTTAAAAGTGCCTTAGTCACTCTGATTGACAGGTCCTGTAGTCAGTTCAAAAGCAAAATAAAATCCCACTGTCAGTCCTGAACCCAGGACCTTGGAAACAGTAGTCTGCATGACTTACCACTAAGCCATGACTGTTATACAAGAACATTGTGCTAAAATAAATATATCATGTAATAGTAGGAATGAATGTGAAGGGAATATAGGATGTGTAGTACACAAAGCATGTCATGTATACTTACTGTCAAATCTAGTGGATTTCTATAATAGTAGTGTGTGAACAGAAACAGCCATGCCAGTTGGAAACTAGTAGGTAATAATGTCAGTTATTATACATATATAAATGTATGTATATTTATATATATATATATATATATATATATATATATATATATATATATATATATATATATATATATATATATATATATATATATAGTTGTAGGTGTCAGTGTACATACACACTTAGTACAGGAAACAAGAGATGAATGGAGAAATGTGAATCTACAACACAGCCTGAATCATGAGAGAGATACTAACCTTTACACTCACAGAACAGTGTCCACAGCATACCAGCATGGTCCCCGCCCTTACAATCTGAAAGGGCAATGCCTATCTCACATACCCTTTTATAGCACTGTCCTGAAATCACAGTGAGAACTGCAATCAGTACACAACTGGCTGCATGCAATTAGCAAATGCTGGCTTACAATTGGTGCAGAGGCCATCACATGGACTTATGCAGATACCTACAAAAGCATCCTGTACTCCCACTCCACACATGCAATACTTTCATTGCACCGTCTGGAGGCAGACAGAGAGAGAGAGAGAGAGAGAGAGAGAAAGAAAAAAAGAAAAAAGAAAATAAGAACACAAACAAAAACACACGTAAGACAAACTAAGTTGAAGCTGTCATCAGTGTCAGTATCAAGCTGGGCTAGCAGCAGCAGGAAGCTATAGTAACGGTAACGCAACCAGCTGCGACAAACACAGGTAATGTAAAGTAACAAGTTAATAGTCTACATACTGTGAACCCTCCATATGTGTCATTGGTCTGTATCTATGGTTATGATCATGTGATAAGTTGTGTGCACGTAGTTTCACCCAAAGGGGATGACTATACATTACATGTCATTCAATGTTAGGCCATGATTCTGGCACCAGTTGTCCGTTTCAGTGAGGCCTGTCTGTAGGATGTATGTGACAGCTGGTGTAATGACTATGGAGCTTAGTTCGTGGTCATCTGGGAACTTTGTCATCCACAACCCGCACGTTTGCTTTCACATCTGAGAAGTAAATGCCAAACAAGAGGGGTCCTAGGACAGAGCCCTGTGGGATACCACATGTGACTGGCTTTGAGTCTGACATGGCTCCCGCAATATCGATATTATGGATTCTGTAGTTCAACCAGTGTGCAACCCATCATGTGATATATGTAGTAACATGTAAGCTGATGAGCTTGTCTATGATGCCTGAGTGGAGTACTGTGTTGAAGGCCTTAGGCAAGTCTAGGTAGGCTGTATGGACTGCTTTGCCCTCATCAATGGCTGTAGTGACTGTTTTGAAAAGGTCAACCAGGTTCAAAAGGCAGGATCAGCCCATCACAAAGGCAAACTGGGTGGGATCAAGTGTCTGCAGGTACCCAATATCGCTGTATATGCGTCCCATAATGAATCATTCCATAGCTTTGCAGACCAGGCTGGTTAAGCTTATGGGGTGGTAGTTCCCAGGGTCAGTAGAGGTGCCTCCTTAGTGGAGTGGGACCACTGTTGCTGTATGCCAGTGTTCAGGTACATATCCCGTAGTATGGCCAAGGTTAAATATCAGTCTTATATGCGGTTGTATCTCCTCTTGGAGTTCACGTAGCACACATCCAGGGACACCATCAGGTCACATTGATGCTGTGTGTTCTGCTTTGCTGAGGGCGGCCCTCACCTGGACATCTGAGATGATAGGGAGGTTACATTCAGCTGTGATAAGTATTTCTAAGTGTGGGGGAGAGGGAGGGGGGATACTTGCACTGAACCTGTCTGCCAGAATGTTGCCAATATCTGTGTGTTCAGTGAATGTTAAGTAGGTGTGTAGTAACTCAGAGCATATCTGAGGCTTTTGGTCCATATGTCTAACATAACTGAAGAAGGCCTTGTGGTTATCTATAGTGTCTGTGGCCATTTCCCTCTCAGAGTTGGCCGTGAATGTTGTTATGAGAGACAGTAGCTTATTACCAGTGCTGACCACAGATGCCTTCCCTTTATGTGAATCTGCTCTGTCCTGCAGTAGCCTCCTTCTATCGTTATACAATCTGCCTTTGGCTGGGGTCCACCAGACAGGATGCCTAACCTTTGTGCATAGGGTCTGGGTTAGAAATGTGTGTGCATGCTTCATGCATTCTTTGGGATGTCCGTGGGAAGCATTCGCAAAGGGGTCAGCATTGTGGGTTGTGGCTTCCACTGGCCCAGTGGGCTGCATGGATACCATGTCAGTCCTAACAAGTGAATATCTGTCTATTCACATATATATCAAAGTAGTCTACTGTGCTGGTGGTGGTGGTGGGATATGTATATCCAGGTCGAGTAATTTGTGTCCAGATCACACTAGTGGATGGCGTTCCACATACAGTACCTTGGTATGAACCCCCAGAGTGAGGTTGTGCATTGGACCTGTCTCAGTGTGCTGACCGATGGGGCTTGCTACTATGTTGTATGGAATGTGGCAGGTATTGTTGCACAGGTGTTGGCTGAGCACTGATATCTGGCCATGTACTTGTGTATCCACCAAGAGACACACACGTGCTACATATGGGAGTAGTAGTATATCACTACAGTTAAGTATCATGTATAGTATGTGTGCCATATATTGCTGACATAGTTTTCTGATATCCTGTTTGTGTTCTCTTTCAGGGACATGGCGTCAGCGAAATCCTGCCTACTCTGCTGCAGAAGATGAAGAGATACACCAGAGCCTGGTGCGGGATTATGACATACTGTTTTCCCGCACCAGCCAGAATCAGCAGGAGAGGGCTGCACTGTGGCAAGACCTTGTCCGTAGGGTAAATGACATTGGCACGCATAATAGGACATATGAGCAGGTACGACATCACTGCAGTGATTTAATCAGAAATGTCCGTCAGCGTGCATCGGATATCCACAGGCAACAGGTCGCCACAGGAGGTGGGGTGGCCACACATCCCCCCTCACCAGACTGGAGGGGCTACTCCTAAGTGTTGTGGCTCCAGCCCAGGAACATCAAGAGCAACACACCTGCATTATGATGGAGGCTGGATCCACACAGCAACACGACATGGAGCGTGCAGGTAATATGCCATATGTACACTTGACTGTTCTGTACACTGTTGGTTTATGCATGTGTAAGGTGTGTCCGTGGTATGTAGCTGTCAACATAGTATGTAATTGTGCAGGTGTGATATTGCTAATATCAGCAGCTGACATGTGAAAGGCAACTGGTGTACTACTGCACTGTATCATACGCAGTATCAATGGCACAGTTGTGCCCACTGACATTAATCCCCTCATTTCTGCAAGTCCCTCCGGTGTTACAGCAAGGCAGCCCATCCATGCTGGTGAGTGTGTTTTAACAATACCTATAATAGTCCTGATAGTGCTAGTAATAATAGTGCAACTCAGTAGTGCTCTGTGTGTATACTGCGGGGTGTGCATGTGTGCATGTGTGCCTGTGTCCATGTGTGCATGTGTGCATGTGTGCCTGTGTCCACGTGTGCATGTGTGCATGTGTGCATGCGTGCATGTGTGCCTGTGTCCATGTGTGCATGTGTCCATGTGTACACGTGCCTACATGTGCACGTGTCCACGTGTGCATGTGTGCATTTGTGCCTGTATCCACGTGTGCATGTGTGCCTGTGTCCACGTGTGCATGTGTGCATGTGTGTCTGTGTCCACGTATGCATGTGTGCATGTGTGCATTAGTGCATCACTGGTAACATTGTGTAGACATTGTAAACTGTGTTTGCTGTCTTCCTCCCACAGGTTCTGGTGCTGCTCTGGTGTCCTGCAGCAGGGAACCAGAATCTGGTGCCACAGGTACTGATAATGATGATATCTGTGTAATGGCACAGGAAGGTGTGTCAGGGTCCGTCATTGGTCAGCCAATTGACAGTACACAGCTGTCAACCCCATCATTGCGCACAGTCATCCTGCCAGTACATCCTATGTCACCATTGTCCCTAGGTGATGGACAGGATACAGTGGGCATTGACCAGGGTAATGTGGTATCTGTGGCACATGCTTCCCCACACAGCAGCCATGGGTAGGGTCCTGAGATGGTACCACACAGACAGTTGCCCATGGGTTCTCATGGGAGCATCAGTGGGCGTACTGCCTCTGGCAGATGTGCCCAAAGAGGTCTGTCAACCTCAGCTATGTTTCGGGCTGTCATGCAGGCACAGTCGTGTATGGAAAGGTACAACAGACAGGGTCTGAGGGAGCTGAGAGCATGTCGCACATCCATGACTGACAGTATGCGTGACATCGCTGATGCTATCTGTAATTTCACCGATGTCATAGACAGACATTGTGGGGACATATTACAGCAGTTCTACAACCACATGTCCATGAGCCAGGGCAATGGTGGATGGTTGCGGCATCGATGTGGCCGTATGCCAGCAACAGCAGCAGCTGGCAGTCGGCGCAGATGACAACAGGCCCGCGGATGCCCCCATAGTGCCAGCAGCAGCCCCAGCAATGCTGGGTCTGTGCTGTCATCAGACTGCCCCAGGAGACCATGTGCACGTGTCTCTGGACAGTCCCAACAGGGACCTGTGTCCAGTCAACACACTCCCGCTTCTGATGACAGTACCCAGTCTGGCTTAGTACCGGATATGGTCTGTAGCACCCCTGCCAGGCACAGGTACCGTGTCCGTGCCCACAGACACTGATCTGTATGACCTGCCAGGTGCAGTCTGTGGCTGTCCACAAACTCCAGTATATGGCAGCCATGAGGTGGAACTGTGTGCATGCATACACACATGCAAAATGTTAACACCTAGGGCTACCACATACATGCACACACTGCACCAACAGTGCCCCATCCTGTACTGCTGTCCCTAACCAACACACATACACACACATGTCAATTGGTGGTATCAGTGGCAGACTCAGGCATACCTAATTCACACCCTGTGCATATGATGAAACTGTGCCACCTCCTGGAATCTCCAACATCAGTGCAGGAACAGGTAAACACGTTGCTGATGCACAGGGTGACTACATAGAAGTGTATTACTAGTATCATGTTGGTAACAGTACAGTGTGCTGATATGACTGTGTGTATATCCCAGCATGCCTGATGCAGTAACTGTATGACTGTCCTGACTTGTTATCTACACCCATAGTAAGTACCATCATGTAACAGCTGCACATTATTGCATACCGGTGGTAAGGATGTCAACAGATAGCCACATACATAGGTAGCACAGGGGAGAAGCTAATGCAAGTAGTGATATGCAATGATGGACATGTACAGTAATGGTGGCATGTTGCCCACAATGACTATGCAATGTGGATGTTTGCGCATGTTGATATGTGTGCAGTACCAATGTAATACAAATTACAATTAAATATGACATAATATCAGTTCTACCATGGACATCTGAGCTGTGCATTCCTGGGTACATGTTGATAGTGCCTGCATATTTGCACTGTTACCTACTGGAAGTGTTACCCCTTCTTTGTTGTACAATGGACTACTTCCAGCCCTGCTTACTGTAACTTTGTTTGCATGCATGTTTGCTTGGGGTTCCCTGGAACACTGCTTCCACCTGCAATGCAGAGTTACAGAGCTTCTGTGGATTCCTAGTGACATCTGCATAGCGTACTATACGTATGTCAATTTTCCACATGACAGAACGTCACTGTCTGTCCTGTTCGCATGTACGTTGCCTGTGACACATTGCATATGACTTACCTGGCATTTACCCACGTGTGCAGTCATATATCCCAGTGCTATGAAATCAGTAGCAGTACACCTACACATACTCACCTTCAGTATGTTGTTCCCCATTGGCCCTATGTGTTGGTAATCACCATGGCAATCACACTACAATGGTAGCATGTGCAAAGGTAACCTGTGAATCACCTCTGTGGTCCAGTTGTGGTTTATGTGAGTCATGTGGCAATGTCACAGCTGCCACATGTATGCAGTTAACCCTCTCCCCTGGCCAGGAACGTACAAGACACGTGTGAGATGCCACCACATAGCCAATCTGGGGACTGAGCACTCTGAACCCAGTACTGCCATACCCTGTCAGGTGGCATGACATACTACAGTGACTACAATACCAGTCTGACATAGACCCGCACTGACAGCAATCCGAACACACTGGGGCATACTTGGAGACTCAGAATAGCATCCTGCCTGAGCATCACACACCTCCACAGATGGCACACAGGCAAACGTTAAGTCAGAACAGAGCACATGCCACACATGGCACACACATCCCATGTGCCACACACTCACAGCCTGTAGGGCTACACAACACACCTGCTACAGATGTGTCAGGTACCTCTTTTGGCCGCTGCAGTGGGGTCCCACTCAACAGGCTGTACATGGTGAAGGTCACAGTGATATGCTCGTGGGGCACTATGGTCCACCACAAAACACATGCATACAGGTCAGTCAGAGGCATGGACACATATGACTCAGTCATTCTCCATGCCACTATGGATGACCTGAGACATACCTCCCTGGACTACATGATAGGGAACATAGAAGGGCTGTCTCAGCATGTGGCATGGGTCAGTATGAGCCTGACCTTGGTTGCCATCATACCCTCACCAGGTATGCTACCACAATATGTAGGAAGGGTGTTCTATGTCTACATTCTGCTCAATCTCCAATGTCATTCATAGGGTATCCAATGACTGTCAACGTGTGCTTACATGCTAGGGAAGCCACAATGATTTGCGAGGGGCAGCTTGCACGTGACACCCATGGGCCATTGTATATTGGCGAAGCCCCTTGATACACACATAGTGCCTTTTTCTGTAGGACACGGATTACATAGCCAACTCCGCGGGTATCACATGGGATAGGACAATAACAGTGATGCTACACAACACCAGCAGTGTACACAGCAAGATGCATGCACTGGACACTGTCCTCAGCACGGTAAACTGCAATATCTGTGCAGTACCAGATTCCTGATTCACGGCTCACAGGTGCAACCCATCACTGCCAGGTTATACCTCATACCATGCCTGTCATCCCCTACACATGTAACACACATGGACAGGGGGGGTGGTATCTCAAGGCACCACAGATACACACACCTCCAG
Organism: Protopterus annectens; assembly: GCF_019279795.1. NCBI lineage: Eukaryota > Metazoa > Chordata > Ceratodontiformes > Protopteridae > Protopterus > Protopterus annectens. The sequence goes on along the minus strand of NC_056742.1, from coordinate 134,800,489 downwards.
GTTGTTGGCACAGCACAAAGCATCAGGGCCTATCCATGAGCAGCTAACAGTGTGTTGGACTGCCTTCTGGTTCATAGCCTGGCACACAACCCTCCCATACACAGGAAACCCACCTGTCCTCCCTAACAACACTGGCAATATGACAGTCTCTAGAAATGTCTTTATATGGCTGGACTGCATCCAGCCAAACATTGTGCGTGAGCATTACTGTAGCTACAACACACTAGCTGAAAGGTTCCCAGCATGTAGTCACTGAATTGCAGTGGAACAACATGTTACCAATCCCACAACAGGTGGGAACATGCAGCACCTGATCATCGACTCATGTAGACTATATGGCCCAGACCAGATGTGTATCCCCTGCTGTTGGTATTATACCATATACAACTCACACTGTATATACACATACCGCATGCGGCCCCTGCACAGTAAGACACAGTCATAATGTTATGCATTGCAAATACCATTTATCCACTTGAGGCACGTGTCAGACATGGTAACTACTGAAGGTCACAGGTATATATGTGTATGTGTCACACACATACATCATGTGTGCATTGCCATTGCTGGTTTAGGCAATGGCATGCATTGTTATGAACAACAACCCACACATGGTCATATTGTGTGACACAACCACACGTGGCAGTTGTGGGTTTCCAAAACATACCTATCTGTGCTCTGACAGTGGTAATAGACCCAGTAGCGGAGTGCACTATTGGCATTATTGGGCAATTAGCCCTGTTTGGCTGTACTGATAGTGTGGTGACATCCCCTGTGTTTACTGGGGGAATATGCAGCATCTGGTGTATTGTAGTAGTTGCCAAAAGGATCTGTTCTCTCACACTTGCAATTACACACACCCTACTACTATGAGCATGTGTAAGGTTTGCATTGATCATGCTATCCCACATATACCCATGACTGCTCCACAACAGGACACCTGTCAGGTGTACACCAGCCATATATGAGCCATCCAACAGACAGAGTGAGCTAATGCATTGCAGAGCTGTAGCCCACAGAGGGAGGACATCTCTGAACAGTACCGGCACAACATTTCAATCCCACATAATCATCACAACACAGTGTTGACAGTGAAATTGTCCAGACAATGCAGATAGGGCTCCCCTCAGTCTGTTATTGACACCCACTTACTGTTAGAGGTCCTCAGCAACCCTCTTCTAGCACACACCAACAACATGGATGTGGCTTAACACATTCAAACCCTGGGATCTCCACTGTGTCCCTGCTTGACAGAGGCACAGCACACTAGCCTCACACGTTGCCTTATGTGACCTACTTTACAGTGGCACAGTAGCCTACTGTACTGGAGATGCAGATGTCAAGCACACTCTGGCTAAGCTGTCATTCCCTAGGGCAAACAGCCTAGTATTGACCTCTACACCCATATGTTTAATTGTCAGATGCACAATATTTGTTACTGTTAGACTGTTTGCAGGTCTTTCTTGCCATAGCATTCCCTGTTCCTATGAACAACTTGTGTATCTGTGGAAGATGTTTGAATATGAGGGTTGATCCACTATATCACTTATGTCTCTGTAGTCATTTACTGTGTGCACTGGGCAGATTGCTGTGTTGTGGTTGGTTCCTGGAATGACACGTACAAATACCAGATATGTGTGGCCAACTGCTAAATGGAGATATGGCCTAAGTGTGTGAGCATGCCCAGTTCAGCCTTTCCATGGCATGTTGTCTGACATATGCCTCATTTATCAAAGTGTGCGAGCATGCCCAGTGTGAGCTTTCCATATGTTGACCTCTGCAGTCCACCACATATTTGGGTGAGTGTGAACTTCAACAATATCTCACGTTTATGGTTGTGTGTTGGGTGTCATGTTGTGTACTTACTGGCCAACTGCTTCATGTCTGACCACAACAGGGATTATACTGTGCCTGCAGGAATTGCATGGGATACTTTGCATACAGTTGTCAACATCCTTTCATAATGACCTAACACTGTAGTACCGTATAGTGTACTGGTTCAGTACTTTCACTGTGGTGGACAGTATCCTGGGCTTTAGTCCTATCACTGCTTGAAATCTTCATAGTGAACACAACAGACTGTGTATGGGCCAGTTGTGCACATATGACCATGTTGCATTATGTCCAGATATGGACTACCTAAACCAGACTTGTCCAACATTGGTAGTGTATTCCACAACATAGGTGGACATTGGCAAACACTAGCAATGTGCCCTAGGCCATTTCTGATGCTAGTCAGAGAGTGTGTCCTTCGACACACATTGTAACGGGAGTTTGCCATGACATATGTCATGGTTTGTATACTGTGCCTCCGTCTACCTGTGACATAACAGTGATACCCAGGGTAAACCTACCATCTCCCATCCACTCATCAAGATTCCTCTTGAGGAGTGTCGATGGGTGACTCTCTGGCTAACCTGTACTGGGAGTTTACTCAAGAGTGGGGGTGGCTTCTGTGTTATGGATCATTCAGTACAGCTTGTCCTATGTATGTCAGTGCTGGGGTTCAGGTCTCTCATGTGCATAGCTTACTGCCATTCAGATTGTACAAGGTGCAGCATGTTCATTGATTCCAGCTTGGACATGGCTTCATACATCAGGCACAGCTTGCCTCTGGGTGGGCAGTATGGCAGTGTGTGGAGCTGCAGTTTGTTTAATCAGGCGACACATGGCATCTGTTCATGCTCTTTGCTACTCCTGGTGAGGTACTGTTGTGGACTTTACAGTTGATGGAGGTGTCTGCTGAGGTACATCCCACAGGGGCTATTGTAGTAAATTGTGACGCTGATGAAGGATGACTGCAGAGCCACAGTGACCTCCCCTTATCTAGATCTGACAACCTTCATGATTGGGTGGGTATATGGTATGTTTCTGTGAACACTACAGCCACATGTTTGTCCAATGCAGGATATCTATCACCTTGTGTCCCCAGGTCTCTCATTGCATTTTAGGTACGTAATGGGTTAACACCTGTGTGGTAACTGGTGGGCACTTACTGTATATCCACGGTGGTTGTCTATACACATTTCTGCAATTAGCTTGCTGACATGGCTATGGCACCAGTTGTCTGTTTCTATGTGGCCCTTTTGTGGGTTGCTTGTGTCAGCTGGGGGTCAGATATGGTGGGCAGTTTGTACTCCTCTGCATACATGTTCAGTCACAGTCCTTCCATGTTGTCCTGTACCTATGGGACATATATACGGAATGAGGGAGGTCCCAGGACCAAGCCTTGTGGGATGCCACTTATATCTGGTTTGTAGTCTGACATGGATGCAGCATGTCTGACCATGTCAGTTCTGTCCTTGGTCTGGTTTGCAACCCCTCTACTGACATAGGGGTTGATATTTAAGCTGGTGAACATATCCATACTGAACACATAGGGTATTGTCTGGTAGCATTTGCACGGTCCAGCTACACTGTGTGGACCACATTGCCCTCATCAATGACCTTAATGACTGTTTCAAATGGGTCAGACATGTTTAGGGGCAGGATCTGCACTTACGACAGCCACACTGGGTAGGGTCCAGTGTCAGTAGGTCCCCGATAGCTTTATGTCTGCGGTACATGCTGATCCTTTCCATAGCTGTGCAGACCAAGCTTGTCAGGATCCTGGGGTGGTAGTTTGCAGTATCCATTCAGGCAACACCTTTGTTGTGAAGGACCACTGTTGTTGTACACTGCTCTTTGGGTACATATCCTGTGGTAAGGCTGACATTGAGCAGTAGTGTGATTTGGCATTCCATTCTTCTTGGAGTCCATGTTGGACTCAGCCCAGGGCACCATCTCATACCTTTGCTGCTGTGTGTTTTGCTTTGTAGATGATGGCTGTTACCTCAGCATCTGCAATGTCAGGGGGCCAGCAGTCTGCTGGGATAGATATTTTGCATTCTGGGGGGGGGGTTGCACTGCACCTGTCAGGTTGTATGTTGGCAATATGTGTGTGTGTTTGGTATGTTGTTTGCAATATTTGTGTGATTCGGAGCATATCTGTGAATTCCCAACATGGTTCCTACCATCAGTTGAGTAAGCCTTGTGATTATCCTTAGTGTCCTGTACAATTTGTATCTTCATAAGTTCATAGGTTCATACTAGGCTATCCACCCTAGGGCATTAGTAAGCCTAGCCAGAGTGTGTGTGTCTTTCACCGCCCCTTGCTATGTGAATATTATGGCCATTTATGATTTACTTTACTGTGCCTCTGTATGGACGTGACACAGTGAAGACCCCCAGTGTACATCTACGATCATCCATCCACTTGGCAATATTCCTGTTGAGGAGTGTCAGTGAGGGGCTCTGCCTAACACGGAGTGGGATCCTGTTCCAGGGTGTGGGGAGCCTCTGGGTTATGTATCTGTCCCTCCAGCACATCCTATTTCATTATGTGTTGAGGTTGACATCTGTCACTCTCACAGCTCCAATGGCTTTGATTTCCTGGGGTGGAGCATGCCCATTACTCCTGTGTTGGACATGGCCTTGTACAACAGACATACAATGCCTCTGTGTAGGCAGTCTGTGACTGCATTCAGATGGGGTGTCTACAGCCAGGCAGCATATGACATATATTTGAGACCCTTTATCCTCTTGGTGAGGTACCTTTGAGGTCTTTCTAACCGCTGCAGGTGTCAGGTAAGGTACATCCCATATGAGTCATTATGAGATTATGGGTCTGATAAGAGAACAGTACAGGGGCACAATGACCTCTGTTGATGTAGATGTGAATCCTTTCATGATACGGTGTCCAATATAGACAGTCTTCCTAGCCACATTGGCATTGTGAGTGTCACATAACAGGTCCCTGATTACTCCTTGCATACATAATGGTTTACCACCTATGTGGTAATTTGTGAGTACCTTGTTTGGTATTTGGTGGGACATTCATACTGTCCAGTGTCTTCAGGATGTCTGGGTGGGGTTCCTGTGTGTGAGAGTGTGGTCTGTCACATGCTACAGACTGTACAGCAGATTTGACTACAGTTAGGTGCACATGGGTGGTCTCCCCTGCTTCGTGCATTGTCAGTTACCTGGCCATATGGGTGTCTGTGCTGCATATGGATACTCTCCCACTTTTGATGTTTTGGTCCAGGTGTTGTGGCCATAACGCATGATATGAGGTATAACCTGGTAGTGCTGGTGTGCTGTCAGTAGGCTTGCAGCAGGTTTCTGTCACTGCACAGACATCGATGTTCTCCATACTGGGAAGTGCCTCAGGAGCATGCATATTGCAGTTTACACATCTGGCTTTGGTCAGCATTATCCTTATGTTTCTTACCACTTATGTTTTCTAGGGTGGTGGGTTAGTCTTTTCGGCCTTGCCTACGTACGGCTCTGTGGAGGTGGCAAAAGCCTTATCCAATATCCAGATGCCCATGGGTAACAGGTGCAAGCCATCCCTGGAACAGCAGCATGGCTTGTCGTGCATGACATCTCAAGCAGACAGACATTAGATCCTCTTGGACTGACAGCTGTAATTGTGCCACCTGTTAAAGCTGATCATTCTGTGTTTGTACTGTGGCATCATTCTTGGTGAGGGTTGGATGCTGCAAATGGCCAGTGTCATACCGGCCTGGAGTACATACTCAGAGAGCTCATCCATGTCTCTTTTCATGTAGTCCAGGGAGGTGCATCTCAGGTCATTCACACCAGCATGGACAATGACTGCATCATATTTCTACTTGCTTTGGGGTGACCTGCGTACTTGTGTTATATGGCGTATTGTAGCAGCCTACAGGCAGCTTACTGTACCCTTTCCCTTGTTCAGTCTGGTGAGTGGGACAGCAGTGTGTCTGCCTATAGAGACACCTATTACAACTGTATCAGGCATTTTGTTTCTCCTTCTGGCCTGTGACTGTTTGGCACACCAGCTTTGTGTACTATGTGTTGCATGTGCTATGTTTGGAGGTTGTGGTTGCTTGGGGGTCTGCTTTGGAGGCCTCTGTTGGTGTGGTGTGTTTGTAATTAGGGCCTCCAGGAATATTTTTCTGTGTTAATGTGTTTGGTTTACAGTTGTGATAGGTCTATGTGGGACTGGGTTTGTGGTGTGTGTGGTTACCTTCTCCTACTGACTAGTTTTGACAGTACTGAGTTGGGGGAGCTCAGCCTCCGGTTTGGATAAATGGTTGCATCTCTCACATACATTTGTATTTATTGGGGGGAGTTGAGGGTTGTCTGTGTACTTGGGGCAGGTGTAACATTGCCTCAGGATTCACAGATTCTACTTGTTGTAGCTGGCCTTAGTGGATTGTATGTGTGGACATATTTTATTGCCATACTACTGATCAGTGATTACTTCCCTTTTATGTTTGCTCTATCATGTAGTAGCTTCCTCATTCTCTTGCATGGTTTGGTAATGGCTGGAGTCCAGCATGCCAGATGCCTGCATGTATGGCATTATGTCTTGTTGTTATTTGTGATTGCATAATCCAAGCATTCCTGGCTGTGTTCATGGAATGCCTGTATAACAGGTTCTGGTGTGTCCCATATTTTGCACCTGCACAGGGCCTTTAATGGATTCCACATCAGTTTGGAGGGGTGCAACTTATGCTTTACACATGTTTTTCACTTTGGTTTTCTGGCCAGGGACTGTGGTCAGGATGTGTATATCTGGTGTGATTACTCTATGGTCTGGTCTTACCAGTGAGGGATACACTTCTCATCTTGCCATCCAGTATGCATGTTGCTGATTATCACATCCAGTATGCTTACCCCTCTTGTGGGAGTGGTACGTTGTTCCTGGGCATTTTGGTTTATGGATTCTAGGAACTTTTCTCCTACTGTGTTGGTGCTAGTATAATGCTCCCAGTGTATGTCTGGGTATTTTCAGTCAACCAATATAATGTGGTTTGGGGGGCTTGATATATTCATGTAGTCCAACATAGGCCAGGTGCAGTTCCTGGTGTTAGGACAGTAGTCTGCAGCAGGCTATATACTGGGAGGCGGTTTTAGCCACTGGTACTTGACCATGGCTAGTCCATGCTGCTTCTTGTTGTGGTACCAACATGGGGTGTGGTTATCCTTGACAATTATTGCTAGTCACCCTCCTTTTGTAGCTTGTTCCATGTTTTGAGGCTGTACAGCACAGTATGAGGTGTAACCTGGTAGTGTTAGGGTGCTGATGTGAGCCTTGACCCAGTTTTCTATTACAGGACAGATATCAACATTCTCCATACTGTGTGCATTTACACTGCATGCATCTTGCTGTTTAGACTTCTGGCATTGGGTAGCATTACATCTAGGTTCCTATCCCTTGTGGTACCTATGAAGGTGGGTTTGTGTTTTGAGACTTACCTATTCAGGGCACGCTGTGGGTACTGACAGCCTTTGCCAGTATCCATGGGGCCTGGACTGATAGGTGCACACCACCCCTAGCAGGTGGTGCATCATGTCATGCTCGGCATGTCTTCCCAGGCTGAAACACATTGGCTCCCCTTTGACTAACTGCATTACTTCAGCCAATTATTGCAATTGATCATCCCATCGTCATATTGTGGCTTCATGCTTGGTGAGGGTGGATGTTAGTCAGGGTCCTCAAGTGTGCATATAGTACATGGTGTTACATTACTTAACACATGGCATTCATGCCTCAGGTGGTGCTGCAGGGCTGCCTCTGTCGGATGCACATATTACACTCCCTGTACATGTTTGTGAGCAGGTCATGTCATTTTAGGCATCCCTGTTATTATTTGAGTGAGTCAGAGAGGGGTATCATTCCCAGGGTTCCTACTGAGCCAGTGTATGTGCTATGCGTTGCCTCTTTGCCAAAGCCAGGGCATACTGGGCACGCCTCCTTCTGCCTACTGAGGCAGGCTCAGGTTGTTCCTCCTCCGAGTCACACTCTGCCTGTGATGGCCTTGGCAATGGTGGGGGGCTGTTTGGCCCGGCCCTATGCTGGTCCTGCTGCAGCTGTTTTTGCAAGATCATATTATGTAGCATAGCACATACCATGACAATTTGGGTACATGTAGTTGGTGAGTACTGCAAGGCTCCACCAGATGTGTCCAGACACCGGAACCGTGACTTGAGCAGCCCAAACACACGCTCTATTACATTACGTGTTTGTGCGTGTGCCTCATTATGGCGTTCCTGTTCAGGTGTGTGTGTGTTTCTGATGGGTGTCATCAGCCACGGCTCCAGTGCATAACCTGCATCCCCACTAGGTGTCCGTGTGGGATGTCCCCATTGGCAAATGTCTGGTACAGCTGCGTCAAATGCCAGATGTGGGAATCATGGTAGCTCCCAGGGCAGCCAGCACACACATTCATTATTATGTCCTGGGCATCACACACGACCTGGCAGTTGATAGAGGGGAAGCCCTTGCGGTTAATGTAGGCCCTACCCCGCTCACCGGCTGGTGCTTTGATGTGTATGTGCGTGCAGTCTATTGCACCCACTACCTCAGGGTATTCCGCTATTTGTTGGAAAAGATGCATATTGCTGGCCAATACCTCACGGGCATTGGGGAAGTATACATGATCACCGACATGTGCTGACATAGCATCCAGGAACTGGTGCAGTACCCTGGAGGCTGATGCCTGTGATATCCCCATCATATCACCAGTTGGTCTCTGGAAGGTACCTGTTGCTAGTATTCTTAGGCCAACACATACCTTGGTTTCCACTGGGATGTGTTCCCCTCTGTTGGTTCTGTGTGAGAGGCATGGCCTGCACAGCTCGACAATTTGCTGCAGGAAGTCTCTGTCCACTCTATAGCGCTCTACTATCTCCAGCTCATGTAACCCGTGGTAGGTGACCCTGGGCCTGTACACTCTTTTCCGTCTCCTCACTGTGGGTAGTCTGGCACCATCTGCATTGTCACCACCCTCAGCAAGTCGCCTATGTCTCATTATGACAGCTATGGCAGCCCCTAGCATTTCTGCTCTGAGTTCAGCTTTTTCAGTTTTCACTTCTAATAGCTTACTCCTGTCTTGCAGTGTCTCTTGAGAGATACATCCTGCACTGCTGTTTGCAGAGTTTTAAGTGCTTGGCTGAGCTACTATTCTGCCTGTGTAATTGCCTGCTGCTAATTGTTTTCACCTGCTAGCTCCAGCAGTATTCCCTGCTAGCTTCCTACTAATTCTGTCGCTTCCTTTTTCCTTTATGTTTCCTCAGGGGGGAGCAGCGTGCATAAGAGCAGAAACACGCTCACAGTGGCTTACACATGCGCACACATGCTTACACAGTTCAGAATCTGCTTATTCGGGTTAAAACGCGAGCACACCAGTGCAAACAGTGTTACAAATCTACCAACACACTCCCACATGCTCAGTCTGCCTTACACGCGCGCACACTGTCCTACTCACGCCTCATGGCGCCCACATGTGCGCATGCACGCCCAGCAAGAAACTTTGGTGTAAGTAACAGTGTACACCTTCCATTTTTTGACTTTCCCATGCTTATGTTGTGGCACACCTCTTTCCATGATCTGTGTCTGTCATCTGTCATGTAACACTGACCTCCAGTGAACTGCATTTCTTTCTACCATTCCCCCCTGTGATGTCACCTATTTCCTACTCTATTCCTCCCCCTTATGTATCTCTTACACTACTCAGAATGTGCTCATTTGCTATGTGACTGTGGGATTCAGTATCCTAACCCTCATTTACATTAGCTTGCCTACTAATGCTTAGTTACATGTCTTAGACTCAGCTTCCCCCCTTAGCAACCACTACACGGTGGCCATGTTGTTTTTGGTCTGCTGGTCCCTGCATTTTCATTCCATGTATTGCATAAAACCCACATTTGTGGGTTTATAACCTTCATTTTTATGTTTTAGACAGTGCAGCCCATTTGCGTGGGGCTGCGCTGCGTTTAAACATTATATTTTTTTAATATTTGCATCGGGGTACCTTGACAATTGCCACATATTTGGCCACTGGCATGCTGCCTGACACATATGCACCCTTTATTTGGAGCTGACATGGCTCCATTGTGAGTTTTGCAGAAATGTACTCAGTTGTCAACTGAGTACATTTCTGCAGCTAAAATGGCTCTTACACGGGCTGCTTTCTGTTTCGTGGATCACTACTCTACCTCATTTGCATGCCTTTCGGCTGCAAGTGAGGTATTTAGCATATCCATGCCCAGTCCGTGTAAGAGACATTTTAGCTGGTCTCTTACACGGAGTTTCGGGCTGTTCCTGGATCGCGATGCTTGCATGGAGTGTTACACGTCTCTTACACTCCGTGCAAGCCTTTGTGAATCCTGCCCATAGATTTTTAATTTTTTTAAATATCCCCCCTGCGCTTTTAGCCATTCAGATTAAACTTTTTAAACTTTTATTTTTTCCAGCCTAGTTTTTTTTAAGTTCATCTCTATGGTTTTGTCACAGAAACACTGAATTATTACTTAATCCATAAAAATATTCCAAAAAATGCATTCTACCTAATGAAAAAAACTCCTCACTTTTCTTACATCTCAACTTATTTCTCAAATTTTCACTTATGTTCTGCATGTTACCCATACTTTTCTAACCAGACTATACCTGCATTTCCTTCTTTAACCAGTCCACTAAAGCATCTCTCCTTACTTGTTTTTGCTATACTTACATAGGTGTGCATCACTTTCTGTACATTACGTCTCCAAATCCCTTCTTGAAAAACTTCACTGTTGTCATGCCGAATCTTCTCTCTTTTTTTTCTTTTCATTGACTCCTTGTTTTGTGGATACTGTACCCTTCATACTCAAATCTCTTTTGTTTATGAACTTTCTGAGTCGTTTTGAAAGAACTGAAACATATACTTACTTAATTCCACCACTTGTTTCCTTTTGTTGCTGACTTATCTGAGCACCTCTATTTACCACTCAGATATTTTCCTCGTATGTTTGTATCTTTAGTTCTCTTGAGAAATCTTCGCTCTTTTCATTATTTTCTTTTTTAATTTACCACGTTATTTTCTACTTTCAGTCTTACACTTTTATATATATATATATATTGAAAAATCTGCCCAAAACATTACAGTCTTCGCATTGAGTACATTTCTTTTGAATGACCCAATTCCCACAGCCATTGCAACTGTTTTTGTGATAGTTTGTCTAAAAATATCCTTCCTTTTTACAAATGAAGCTTATGGGTGGCTTCCTTATACCTGATTGAGTCATAGCTTGATAGGGCTCCATCTGGCAGAGTTCCGGTTGCCAGTATTGAACTCCCCAGTTTCCCTTTCATGGGAATCTCTACTGGTTTAGTTTCTGAGTGCATACTAGCAACAATTTCCAATTTTTTTTACAAGTTTTTTCTTTTATCTATGGCGGTGTAACCATAGAATTAGTAAATATAAGTTTATGGAGTTCAGGGGGGCTTACCCCATATAAGAAATGTGCGGTGGGGGGACTGCCTCTTTTAGTTAAAGGTTTATCCAGCAGTAACACAAGATGTAAGTGAAACATTTTAGATTGGCTTATATATCAAAGTGCTCTCATGCTTCCCCTTTTTCCTATAAACCATGTTTTTTTATCATTAGATTCTCCTTACAAAACCCATGTTAACTCTGCCTGTAAAGTCCAATGTTCTGCTATGAAAACATGCAAGATAGTTACCCCTGTCAAAAAGTAGGGGAATTTCCATAGACTCTGGCCAAATTTCATCCAGTCTGTATAAATACTGCTAAATATCTCCTGAAAAATAGGTCAAAGCCCTTACAGGACCAACTCACAATTTAGCTACTTACTGTATAATGCAACCATATGAAGAAACAATGCTGGTAGGGAATATATATATATATATATATATATATATATATATATATATATATATATATATGTGTGTGTGTGTGTGTGTGTGTGTGTATATATATATATATATATATATATTTATATATATATATATATATATATATATATATATATATATATATATATATATATATACACACACATATATATTTATGTATGTGTGGGTGTCAATATAAATATACTTAAAATAATCTAAACAGCATAATGTTTACAGCAAAAACATCTAAACACAAAATATCAATACAGCAAAAACATCTAAACAGAAAATATCGACAAAAACTAACCACATCCAAACTAAAGAGAAAGCCCTCTGCACTCCTCACACCCTCCATTTATTATATATACAAACCCCAAGGTTGCACAAACAAAAAAGAGTTCAAGCCACCACAGCTAAAGCAAGTAAATTTTAATAAAACAAAATATCACTGGTGTAAGCGTTTTCAGGCAAAGCCCTTCTTCAGACTAATACATACATTCTAAAATCCATTTAAATATCATCACATTATAAACTTCAACCAATAGTCTAAAACACTCAGTAATTCACCTAGCAGTTAAGAACATCTAACCCGCCTCTTTTTGAGTGCAGGCTTTAAAGGAACAACAGCATTCAGCCCAAGTGTTCAATCAGCTGCTAGTTCAATTATCCACTTCATCTCGCATCATTCTGTTAGTTGCACTATATCACCTCCCTAGGTCCTATTACCATCTTTTGAATAACCATAAAACAAAAAGTATGTCCAGGAAACTGACTCACATGTTGTAATGCATTATGTGCATGACCCAACCTTATAGCTGACATGTTTCAAGATTCTCACTTTTAACTTACATTTGGTTTTCCCAACATAATAACAAGAGCATGCATTACAACAAGCCAGGTAGACCACATCTTTCACTTGACAATCTGCATACAAAGAGGAATCATATCTTCTATGTGTTAGTGGATGTATGAAATAGCTATTATTATTAATATATGAGCATGTCTTACACTGCCGACAGGCGAACGTACCCACTCTACTTTAGGTCGATCTCCCATTACTTTGTAGTCCCCATCGATGACATAAAAGGTCCTTTAAATTGTTGTTCTGTTTAAACCCAAACTGGGGTGTCTCACCTACTATAGCTGCCATTTTATAAGGATTCCTCAATTCCGCCTAATAATATCACACACACCTCCAGTATTACTGCTATATTTCAACATGATCCTTGGGAACATGTTTCCATTACGCATATCCCATGGGCACTCTGTATCCCTACTGCACATCCCAGAGTACCAAGGCTTTGCTCTATCTCCCCTGCTCATTCTGGCCTTAACTATACCATCCTCAGTCACTTTCCTTTTATATCCCATCTGCTGCAGATGTCTCTCTAATTGAGTTAACTTGTCACAAAAATCAGTGTCATCTGTACAAAGTTGGGAAACACTAAATCCCTGACCTACTGCTATGTTATTAAATGTACGCCTCGGATGCATACTATTAAACTCCAATAAACTATTTTTCCAGCATTCTTTCCTGAACAGAGTAATTTCCAACTTCCCTCCTTCCCTATAGATTTCTCTATAGATTATTTGGATGTTTAGGATATTTAAAGGGGAAGGAGGGAAGTTGGAAATGATTAAGGAGCTACATCCTATGGTATAGGATTTGATTTCCTCAGCCTTAGTGCTTTGACTACTTGATGGTCTTCTAAAACTGCATGCCTATACTATACCATCATAAACAGATAAATTAGACAAGATGAGAGAAAAGATGTTCAAAAAACAAAAAATGGCCAGCACTCCCCATCAGCAATAAAATACACTTTATTAATATTGAATTAAAAAAGCATATAGAGGCATTTAACAGACAAGGCAAACCAGTTTCAGCCAAAAATAATATATAAGTAAATTGCTCCACATTGAAACACATATACAACTCATCCCCCCACCCCCAAAATTAAAGAGAACCAATCACAGTACATCAAGTCCAGGAGAAAACAAAGCACCTAATCTAATAATCCAACTCTGTTCTTTCTTATTTAGTAGTTTGTGCCACCCCAACTTAATTCAGTACTTTGAAACAACTATGATCAATAGGAGTAAATCTAAATGAAGCAGCAGGATGCTTGAGGGTATGCTTATATAAAGCACTAGCTGTACGACAATTCCTAATATCACTAAAGTGTTCAACAATCCACATTTTAAATTGTCTGGAATTTTGTCCTATATAAAAAGCAGAGCAACTATATTCAACTAAATATATAACCCATTCAGATACACAGGCATTCATACAACGAATGTCAAAAGCACAAGATATATTAGATGATGAAAATTGTTTTATTTTCATAACAAAGTTACAAGCTGAGCAATGTCCACAAGGAAAACTGCATCCCTTCAATAGAGTATTTCACAACCCAGGGAGCAATTCCCTCATCTATAAGAAAACGCACAATGTGAAGGCAACAACTTTGTTAACTTATTATCAGAAAGCAGTCTCCCCCAATGTTTATCAATTAAATTACAAAAAGCTGTAGAGTTACTTCCAAAGCTGGTAATCATACATATTGGAGCATTCTGCTTCGCATTTATTCCAGAATGTAATAATGAGAATCTATCCATGGAACTAGCAAAATTATGTCCACAATGGATATCGTTCAATTTATAACCTCTAGTCAGAAATCTTGCTGTCATTTCTACATTATGTCTATCTAGCTCCTCAGCTGAGGAACAAATCTTCTTAAAGGGGAATTCTCTCAGATTTTTTTCCCAGAGGAGTTTGTTTATACTTGAGTACTGTGCAAGTCACATGTTCACCTAGGGGCAAGGTTTTCAAAGTTAGCATGCTGCAGTCAGATTACACAAACTCTCAGTAGGGGATGGTTGTTCAGGATGTGCTAAGAGCTTAAAGCTGAAGGTTGTCCTTTGGTATTTTCCTTCCCCACCCAGAGACAATTAAATTTGTTGAATGACTAGATTTTACTCAGCTAGAGATGCTGTCTTGTCTGCTTTGTTATGTACTTGTTTTTGCAAAACTGTGTCTACTTATTCAAGCCTAGGCAATTTTGTTTCATGCGTGCTGCTACATGTTCTTTTCCTCCACTGGTAATTATTTTTCATATGATCTGTTATTAGTGTTGCTTGTTAGTGTGTCTATATTCATGCAGGTACACTTTTCTTATTATACAGATTTTCCCTCATTTTGCAGTACAACATTGCTTTGGACAGTTGTGCCTTGAAAAGAAACCTGTTGAGGAGCAAAAATCCTGATATTCTAAAATAATAAAATATTTTTCATCTTTTCTCTAAAAATGTCATGAAGCTTTCAAACTGGATCTAATCACTGTTCTACAAGTATTTTCTCATTATTTGATGCTGTATATTGTTCTTCAGAAATCAAACCATAGCTATTTGTCTAATACTGGTTCTATCCTACTGAATTTCTTTTCTCACTTTTTCAGCCAGTCATTGTTGTAAGTACAGTTAGTTTCCACTGACTTAGCATTTGAAACTTGAGGCAAATACAGTCTATACATTTCCCCATATACCTTTCAGTTTTACTAAGGTAGTAAAAATTAAGTTCGTCAACCTAAATCTCATGCCTTTGATGACCCTATATTTTGACAAGTTTTAGTAGCTATTTTTCCATGTATGTGCATATGTACATATGTAACACAATCTGTTTATATTCATGTGGTTTGAAAATAACAGCATCTACATCATGTGTTAATGACAGACTTGCAATTCAAGCCAGTCTTGAATATCTATAAATTCTGTATTTGCTACATATCTGATAATGCAGGTATTTTATTGAAACTATGGATGCAGTGCACATAACTGTTTTAGAAATACACTTCAAAGTTACTACTGTAATTCTCTTATTTTTCTCTAAAGGTTCCCTGTTGTGGCTGAGATGCATTGCTGACCAGACCATTTACCCAGTTACCAATATGGAAATAAATCCCACAACTAAGCAAATGTGTGTCCCGGTATGTGTTTATTTTGTGTGTGTGTGTGTGTAGATATATATATATATATATATATATATATATATATATATATATATATATATATATATATATATTTATGGCATTTGATACCACCTTAAATTCTGGCATCAATCTAAATGTAAACCCACATGTTACTTGCTAGATAACAAACTGGCTAATTAATGGTAATAGCCAAGTCTATTAGATGGGAAGCATGCTGTCTTCGAAAAGAGTATTCAGCTGTGGTATCCCCCAGGGATCAATTCCAGGACCACTTGTCTTTGGTATTTACTTTTCTGATGTCAAGGCTAAAATCATGGGCTTGTAGTGTTACTACCTCACCATCTCACTTCCAGATTTTTCAGGAGGGACTAGCATGCAGCAATAAGTTGTGCTTGGAGCACAGCCTAAAACTACATGCCAAAAAATGCAGCACCAACACTTTCACTTATCTTTTGATTGTTATCCACTAATGTTATGGAAATCCTTTTACCTAATCACCTGGGACGATTAATAAGAGTCTAATGTCCCCTTTGTTGTTTACTTGTCTAACACATGACCCAGCTTGTGAAACTGCATTCTTTTCTCATTACAATAATCAAGGGTATGTCTTTCTTGAAGTACCCAGACAGGCTTAAAGCACTTTGTCACCTTTCTGTTTTACTATACACTCCATAGAGGTAATCTCTGTCTAACCTACAAAGCCTCAACGGTCCACTGTCACCTGATGCACATCCACAGGACTAGTAACATCCTAAACACCTGTGCAAGAATACCTGTTTTCTACCAAAATATAAATAGGACCTGCTGGCAAGAAAGCTATATATCCCAGAGAATTCCCCATTAACATAATAGACTTCCTTTGGCTATAAAGCAAAGTAGCTCCCTGACCCTCTTTAAGCATAACCTAGGTGCAGGAAAGGACAATTGTTAATACAGCCCAGGTCTGGCCCCTGAAGCTGTCATTGAAAGGGGTCTAAAACTAGGTTTAAATTAGTCATGCCAATGGGTACTTACAATATGGGATATTGTGGCTAGGCTACTGATGTTTCTCTGGATTAATAGCCTACAGTTAACCCACGAATCTATGAATCTATATGTGCACACTTCTTTCATTTTGGCATCACCACTTGTTAGCAAACCAGTATATTTGACTACATTCATGAATAGTACTCACAAACCTATTAACTACTTATGTACATCTGCTACATGATAGCATTACATGACACAATGTTGTGTAGTTCAGAGAAATGACAAAACCTAAAAACATACCCAGATGCAATACTGTCATCCTGAAAGACTTAACATGACGTGAATGAGCAACAACATTTACATAAGGCCTGCTAGTACATTTCTGGATGACCCAAACTACACAAAATGCATTGTCCAGGCAACTAGACTACAGA
Organism: Protopterus annectens; assembly: GCF_019279795.1. Taxonomy (NCBI): domain Eukaryota; kingdom Metazoa; phylum Chordata; order Ceratodontiformes; family Protopteridae; genus Protopterus; species Protopterus annectens. The sequence goes on along the minus strand of NC_056742.1, from coordinate 134,783,393 downwards.
TCTCTTGCCAATGACACAACAGTGTTTCCACTTAATATGTCACCCCTGGTTATTGCTCTCACTGCTATGCATTGATGATAAGCCCTACAGTGCTATACCCCATACTGAATGCATCATATTGTTGTCTCAGTTCAAGTACAGGACTGCATCACCTTGTCAAATGTCCACAACAGTAGGCACAAGGTACGACCAGTCTAATGATGTCACATTTAGATATGTGCAAATGTCTGACATAATGTTGAGGAGTAGTT
>NC_056742.1:134763142-134780642 GCF_019279795.1 Protopterus annectens | reverse complement strand
AAGGGTACACTGCATATCCAGCTTCAGGTGAGGGCTGTATTGAAGAAAACAGTGGACCGATGAATCTTGTACCCCAAACATATACCCCATGCTCAGTTAGATTCCACACTCATTTAGCAAAGTGGCAGCTTCTCAGGTGCAATGGGCAAGGACATCATTGGAGAACATCAAGAAATTAGGAAGATGTAATTTCAGTGGTTATGAGAGATAGGTAAAAAATCACCTCTTCTAACACACCTAACATTGTTGTCTTTATTTGCAGAACCTGTGTATTACCTGTAAGACACGCATTGCACCTTCCAACAATACTTCTTGTTGACTGGAGCTTCCTGCATGTTTGATTGCTTGGTACCTTGCTGGTGCTCTTCCATGTGAATGGCAACACCTGTCTTATATATCACCTTCTGGAATATGTTGACATTACCTGCGATGTATTCTGGTACAAAAGGTAAAACATGTAAAATGTATGTTGAAGCCCAAATTATGATATTTACAGTAAGGCCACACAGTTTGCTGAGCTGTACACCCTTCCACAATCCTTACTGTTGCCTGCTATTCATGATGATACTTATATCAAGGGTTCAAATGGCATTTTTGATATGTGCAGTCCTTGCTCTGTATGCCATTCTTCAGCAGGCAGAGTACTGTCCATCACTAGGGTACATGGCCCATTCCACCCTGCTTGACCTCATACAGATATGCAAAACACACACCACGATGAAGGCCCACACCAAAGACTGTAATCTTTTATAGACACAGAAATAGTCCATGCAAGGTCATGGAACGTATCATCATTGAACTCATAAACAAAGACATTGGTAATCTCCAAACTCTGGACCCTACCCAGTTCAGGTTTGTAAAAGGCCGATCATGTCTCCTAAACCTGATTGATTTCTTTGAAGCAGTCACCAAAGCCATAGATGAGGGTAAGATGGTTCATACAGCTAATCTAGATCTCACCAAGGCTTTCGACACCATCCCCCATGCTGGAATTATAAATAAGCTCACTAAACTAGGTATGAATCCCTATGTCACAAGATGGGTTGCCAACCGGCTCACGGACAGATCCCACTCTGTGAAAGTAGCAGACTCCAAATTCGACTTCAGACCAGTGACAAGTGGAGTACCACAGGGTTCGGTCCTGCGTCCTCTCCTGTTTGGTATCTACTTCTCTGAAATACAGGTTAACACAGAAGGTCTTTGGCTAACAAAGTTTGCAGATGACTGCAAACTAGGAGCCATAATCAAAACTCCTAATGATGTGGACATACTACAAAAGGCCTCACTGAGACAGATGCCTGGTGTCAAAGTCATGGCCTGAAGCTCAATGCCAAAAAGTGTATTGTCATCCCCTTTGGTAAAAACTCTGTACCCATGAACTACCACATAAGTGGTAGTCTACTTAATGCTGAAAGTGTGATAAGAGACCTTGGGACACAGGTGGACAGTAGTCTCTCCTTTGATAATCACATTGCCACAGTGGTCAGGAAATCCTTCTATGTGGCTCACCTCATCACAAAAGGTTTCTCATCCAGAAAAAAAGAGGTCATTGTTCCTCTCTACTCATCACTCATTAGACCCATTATAGAGTTCAACGCCTCTCTTGGTATGTAACACACAAGACACCTACAACAACTGAAAAGGCCACAGAAATTCCTCACAAAGAGTATTACTGGCCTCAAACAGATGCCCTATGCAGACTGTCTCAAAAAACTCCAGCTTTACTCTGTCGCATATCACCTACTCAGAGGCGATCTCTGCCTAACATACAAAGCTATGTCAAATCCAGAGCTGTTGGACATGCTCCACTTAAAGAAATCCCAATCCCTCTGAGCTACACACTCTAGGAACCTAAACCTTGTCACCACAATAAACAGAACATGCTGGAGGGATAGATTATTGTCCCAGAGACTTCCCATACTCTGGAACAGACTACCTATCTATGTCAAACAGAGCTCTTCATTAGCACTGTTCAAGAAAAATCTTGATGATTGGATGGGAAATAGGAAATTCACCCCAGGGATCACTTCTGTGGCTGTGCTCGACAGGGGCACAGGAAAGTAATTTTCTTGGGTGGCTAAAGCTAGGGTAGCTTTTTGGCTAGGCTTATATAGGCCCTAGGGCTAATAGCTTAGTACCTACCTATGAACCTATGAAATAGAACATGGCTGGCACAACAGATTTCTATCCCAAGGAATCCTATACTTATTGAATACATTTTCTATGCATACGAAGCAATGCAGCACATGGTCTGTATTCAATAATATTCTAGATGAATAGCCAGAAAATCACAAATCCTCTTTGGGGCCTATAGCATGGTGCTTCTTGACTATGCAGCTTAACTTACTTGACCATGCTTGGGCTTAGCTGGCTATGCTTCTCAATGTTCTTTTGAACTGTATATACCTATGAACGTATCAACCTAATATATAATTACCAAGTGTCTTACAAATGTCCATACTGCATACAGAATATATATGCAGACAAAAACATCACTTTATTGATGAATGTATTTCTATAATCCATCTCATCTGAATGTCATTATATGGTCATTAGTATATACTACTGACTACACCAATTTTCATACTGCCATGATTGTGCTACAGATATCTTTGAATTGCACATACCCTGCATAATGACATTTGCTGCACAGTTTAGCTTTACACGGTGTGCTATTTTTCTGTTCTGAATACCCCCTACTGTGTATTCTGTCTGTAAGAGTTCCAACTATATACACACATAACATGGTACCTGTACACATTTAATTGTGTATTTTAATAAGTAATGAAAACAACAAATAGATGTGTGCTGTACTTTCCGAGGTACCATGAATTAAATTTAATCTCTGTATGAAATCATTTTATTTCTTTATTCAGCTGTTTGTTTGTTAATTTCCATTTGAGAACCATGTAAGTGGGTGGCTGACAGACCCTTTTGAGTCACAACTTGAGCTCCATGGTGCAAGACAAACAGAAAATGGTAAATAAAATAAAGAATTATACCACTTTCTGAAGGAATATCAAACAGTTTGGCAAAATGCAGCAGTGGAAGTCAAGCAAGATGATAGTTGAAAAATATATATAAATGGAAAAGAGGTCAAACTATAACTACAGCTTTTCAGGTCATTATTGCTTGTGCCTGAAATATTTGTATGTATGTACATATGTAAATGTATAAATATAAATACGCTGTTTAACAAAGTGACTATATTAAATATACAAGGATCTCTCCATTTTTATTTATTTTTATGTGCAATGTTATTCTTTAAACTAATGACTGTGTATTATAGACATCTTTCATTGTCACAATTCATCAGCAAATTGTCTCTTTGCAATAAAATATAACATTTGCTGCCACTTGCAATTTATAGTGTTTCACTGTAAAACTGTTATATCAAAAATAGCTATCTATGCCAAGATATATCATTAGTTATGAAACAGTCAAATAAATAAAACTATGACTTCACGTGGAACCTGTGTGTCTGCTTGCTTATTTATTTTGTAAAATAAATGAAACTACAATTTAACAAGGAATATATGTGTGACTGTTTACTTATTTATTTATGTATGTATAAAGTTGTACTGGCTAGTTCTAATTAGGAAAAAAATACTGCCTAGTGTATAGGATTATACATGCAATAAAAGCCAGTAATTTGATTTCATGACATTTCAGTTATAACTGAAGGCATACCTCTCAACCTTATAGTATAGAGAGAAAATCCTTGACAGAAACATTTCATTAGCTAATATAGTTACCAAAGTCCAAAATAAAATAGTAGAGGACAGTAAATTTACTCAAAAGTGTTAAACAAGAGCAATAAGGTACAAGAAGAAGACATAGTCCATATGATTCAAAGATGACTAGTTACTCCCCAGGAAATACCCCTCTACCACTTATCCCCCCACTGTTGTTAAAGCACGGGTCCTCACTGCACTCTCTGGAGTTAAACACACTGCAGCAATGAGCCCTGATAACATCCAGGGATGCCTCCTAAATAGTTTGAAACATGACTTGTCAGGCTCACTAGAATCTCTATTCAGCTACAGCCTCCAGACAGGCTTCGTCCTTATGGAATGCCACAGTCATCCCTGTACATAAAAGTGGACCATCAACAGACCCAGGGTACTACAGACCCATATGTTGGACTAGTCTTATATGCAAGGCCATGGAAAAAGTTATCATGGCTCTAATAAATAATGATTTAGGAAATCGTCAGACACTGGACCCCTCCCAGTTTGGTTTCATCAAGGCTAGGTCACACCTACTAAAGCCAGTGGACTACTTTGAGAAGGCCACTTGAGCCATGGATGATGGGTGAAATAGTGCATACTGCCTACTTCGAGTTGGAAAAGGCATTTGACACAATACCTCACTTGAGTGTTATAGACAAACTCACAAATTTAGACATAAATCCCTAGGGATAGTTAAATGGCTCATGGATAGGACACATGAAGTTAGGGTGGGAGAATACACCTCCACCAATAAGCCTATTACTAGTGGTATTTGAAAGGGCTCAGCACTTGGTCTTGTCCTGCTTTGAATATACTTTATTTATGTATTTATTTAAATTTTGTGATCGGGAGTGTCCGACTGGACGTAGGTCCATTTTCAGCGGAGGCCCGGGGAGAAAAGCTCCACAGTTAAAATATACAGACAATAGTTACATTGGATTTACATAGCAATTAACAATTTGATCAACATAGCAATTAAAATTACAAACATAGTTACAGATGAAGAACATAGTACATTAGTAGACAACTAGAATCTTTATCATCTGTGAAGTACATAACAGACATTAACAATTGTTACAATAAGAAGTTCCTGCTGTATAATAAATAGTTAGGCTTATGAGCATCCGAGCTTGATGGGGTGGGTGATATTAGAGAGGGAGTTGCAAGGGCATAGCCAGCATGTTTTAGGTGCTCTTTTAGTAAAGTTTTGAAGTGGGTGCATGATGGTACGGAGATAATTGCGGGTGGGAGGGAGTTCCATAATTTGGCTATGGCGGAGGAGAACAGTGCTTCTCCAGCAGAGTTATTAGCTTTAGTGACCTGTAAGTGATTTTTGTTTCTGGATCTTAGTGGTCTGGTGGTGCGATAGGGTTGGAGTAGATTTTGGAGGGATGGGACTTTTAGTGGATGGTTTACTAGTTTGTGGGCAAGTGTGAGAAGTGTACCATTGAAGGAGGTGAGGGAGTTCAAGCCAGCCCAGTTCAGCAAGTGAGAGACAGTGGTGACTATAGTAGGATGCCCCTGTGGTGAATTTGGCGATTTTGTTGTAGCAGGTCTCTGGCTTGATTAGATCGCATTGACTTAGGTTGGTATATATTGGAGAGGCATAAAGTAGAGTGGAGATAAGTTAGGAATTTGCTACTGAAATCTTTGCTGCTTTGGTGAGAAGTCGCTTATTTCTGTATAACGCTCCTAGTTTTTTGTGGACTTTTTTTATGAACATGGATATGTGAATGTCAAATTTTAGTTTATTGTCTATTTCCACTCCTAGCAATTCGATGTGTTCTGTTGGGTGTATAGTGGTGTTGTCTTTTGCTGTGATGTTAAAGTGAGAGTTGTTTTGAGTATGTTTGGTGGATTGGAAGATGAGTAGTTTAGATTTGTTTGGGTTGAGTATTAATTGGGCATCGGATAACTAAGTTTCAACAGAGGAAAAGACTTCCTGTGTGACATTTTGCAGTTTGGGTAGGGACTGGACTGAGCAGATGATGGTTGAGTCAGCTGCATATTGTATGAGTGTGCCATGTTTGGTGGCAGAGGCTAGATTATTGGTGAAAATAGAGAAGAGTAGGGGTCCAAGGATGGATCCTTGAGGAACCCCTACAGAGACAGGTAGTTGGGGAGATGTGTCATTCTGCCATACAATGGATTGTTGGCAGTCAGACAGGTAACTCTGAAACCAGTTGGTGACTGATTGAGAAAAGGATAGGTTATTGAGGACAGAAATTAGTTGTTTGTGTGGACCATGTCAAATGCTTTAGATAGGTCTAGGAAAGTATCAGGGGAGAGATAGCCATTGTTTTTATGTTGAAGGATAGTGTTAGCAAAGGAGAGTAAGGCAGTGGTGGTGCTATGGTTTGGTCAGAAACCATGCTGAGTATTGGAAAGGAGGTTGTTAGTAAGGAGGTAGTCTGAGACCTGAGAGTGAATGCATCTCTCTAGTATTTTGGAGAGTGGAGAAAGAATAGCTATGGGGTAGTAATTGGTTAGTTCTGTGGAGGGGCCACCTTTGTGGAGGGGAATTATATGTGATACTTTCCATAGTGTGGGAATGTAACTTTCTGACAGAGATCGGTTAATCAAGATGGATACTGGGTAGGCTAGAGCATCAGCTGCGATTTGTAGGTATTCACTTGGCAGGTTGTCTGCTGCTAATTTGGTAGGCTTAAGTTTAGTTAAGAGTTTTTATGTTGGAGGTAGGAACAGGAGAAAAAGAGAAGACAGTGGGAAGATTACTAGTTGAAGGTGTGGGTTGGAGGGGAGGGGGGTTATGTTGTCTAGCTAGTGATAGTATGGTTTGTGTGAAGTGTGTGGTGAATGGTTAAGGGTTGGGAGGGTGGCCAAATGGTTAAGGTGTTTGCCTTGCATCACAAGGTGCAGGGGTTGAGTCTCACAAGGAATAATTGGCTAGGGTTGGGAGGGTGACCTAATGGTTAAAGTATTTGCCTTACAAACACAAGGTGCAGGGTTTGAGTCTCACAAGGGATAATTAGCTAGGCTTAAAATGGCTTGCAAGGGCAGTTAGCCTAGTACTACTCTATGAACCTATGAGGTAGCAATATTTTTGGAGGAGTGAGGGATGTTAGGAGGAGGGGTACTGACTTTACCTGGATGGAGGATGGAGTTTATGGAGGACCAGAATTGTTTGGGATTGTGTTGAGAGGAGTCTAGGGCAGACTTGTAGTATTGGAATTTCTCCTATTTTATTAGCTTTTTGACTCTATTGCATAGTTCTAGGAATGTCTGTCTAGTTGAGGGGGTTTTGGTTTTGTGCCAGTGCTCCCAGGCTTTATCCCTGTTTTTCATTTCTGACTAAGTGGTTTTCTGTAGCCATGGGGGGGGGTTGTGCTTTGGTTCTGGAAAGTCATATGGGGGCATGGTAATTAAGGATGCTCAGGAAGGTATTATTAAAAAATTCAACTGTGTCATCAAGATTGAGGTAGTTTAGAGGATGCCAGTTACATTCTTTGAGGGGTGAGATCAATGTGAGTGGGTTAAATTTTAGTTTTTTTTATGCATTTGATGGTAGATGACAGGTTTAGCTTGGTATAGGTGTTTTTTGAGTAGGAATGTTGGGGAGTGATCACTGAGGCTATCTGATAAGCAGCCTGCTATATATGACTGGGGGATCTTACTGACTAGTATCCAATCCAGGGTAGTGTGCTTTTTGGAGTTTTTATTTATCCTGGTTGGCGACTGGACTAGTTGGGTGAAGGTTTAGATGATGGGTTGGATGGTTGCCAGAACAGGACTCCCAGTCAATATTGAAATCACCTAAAATGATAGTTTCTTGGGGGAGATGGTGGGTAGACCAGATGAGGAGGTTTTCTAGTGGAGGGATGTTTTGGCCAGGTGGGAAGTTGCATCCAATTATGTTGATGGTTTTATTTTGGTTTATTTTGAGGTTGGTATATATTATTACTTCATTGCCTGTTTGTGGAGCTGATGATGTTAAGATCTGGATGTTTAGATGCTGTTTAAATATTATAGCTACACTACCTCCTTTCTTGTTTAGCCGGTCTACTCTTAGTATGCCGTAACTGGTAGGAAGGATTTGCTCACTGGTAATGTGAGGTTTTAGCCAGGTTTCTGTCAGGATGACTATATCTGGGGAGTACAAGTCTATGGTGGCATGGAGTTCATGGACCTTATTGGATATACTTCTAATATTTAGGCTTAGTAGAAGGAAGTCCCTTGGCTTTCTATTGGCTGTGATTTGGGAGATGTTGTGTTTTCTAGTCTGATTATGAGGAGTGGGTTTGGAGATACTTCTCTGAAGTCATAGGAAATATAGATGGTCTTTGGATGACCAAATATGCTGATGACTGCAAGCTGGGTCCAATGATTGATTCCTTTCCTCCAATGATGTAGATATCCTTGAGGAGGGTCTTTGAGACTAGTAAATGGTGCCAGAACCATAGTGTAAAACTCCATGCAAAAAATGCGTATTTATACCCTTTGGAAAGATGATCACCCCTGCAAATTACAGCACTGATATCACTCTCCTAACAGCAGACCCAGTAGTAAGGAACTTGAGAACTCAGATTGACAGTAACCAGAACTTTGATCACCATGTGTCCACGGTGGTGAGAAAATCCTTCTATCTGGTGCACGTTATAAGTTATGGCATGGCATCCAAATCTAACGAGATCATAGTCCTACTGTGCTCAGCCCTCATTAGACCAATAATTGAGTACAGTACACTCTTTACCATGTACCTGACCAGGCATTTGCAACAACTACAGCAGCCACAGAGATTCTTCATTAAAAGAATACAGTATGTAAATAACATGTCCTATGTGGGCCACGTCAAAGCCTTGTCCCTGTACTCAGTCTCCTACAGACTACTGAGGGGATTTTCTGATCCAGCCCTGATGGATCTGCTAGACATTCACAAAACAAACAGTAAAAGAATTACATGATCTAAACCTCTAAACCTCATCCGTGACATGAGCAAAACATGTTGGAGGAACGTGCGTGTTTGATAGATTACCCTTTCAATGGAACAGACTCCCCATTTATGTGAAACAGAGCTCTTCTTTAAGATTATTCAAATGACATTTGGACCAATGGATGGGAAATCATAAATTCACCCCTGCTTGTCACCTATAGCCTTTATGGACAGCAGCAGCCTGTAGATGCTCTAAGGCACAAGCATATAGAAGAGTCATTCTTGTCCTCAGGCATTGATAAATTATAAAAATTGGGGCATGAATGGCTAGGCTTGCAAAGGCTCTAGGGCCGTTAGCCTGATAACCTCCTATGAGGATTTCTTCTAGTGAGTTGCAAATGCATGAAAGTACTTTCCTCAGAAATTTGAAAAACAAGAATATGTTGGAATCCAGAAATACATAAAATAAGCAAAATAAGCTATAGTGCAATGTAGGAAAAGATAGGATACTGGTTAGCAATGAGCTTCTCTTTAAATAAGCTATAATTTACTGGGTACGACATTAATGTATATACTGCATTTTATATAGCATATAATCATGGACAGAAGTAGGTTAAAAAATAAAAAAGACAACTGGGTACACAAGTTCCAGGATTGGAAAAAATTACAGTGTAGAATGTTCAAGACACAGAAACATTTCAACAATTGGGTTAGGCCAGGCTCAGATGGAGAATGCCCCCCCCCCATTGTAGAAGGAAGTAGTAGTCCATAACAACTGATAGGCCAAAAATGAGCCATAAAGATGATACAGTGGACTACTGAGGATAAGAAAGAAATTATGTATTGTTACTATTATGGAAGAAGCCCAGAATTTCCAGATAGAAGATATTCAAAAAGATTAAGAGAGAAATTAGAGGAAAGAAAAATAATTACACAAAAAAAACTACCAAAATCTTCAAATGCATTTTTGTGTTCATTACTACAACAGAGCCTTGAAAAACATTATATAGACAAAGAAACTTTGGGCTATTTGAAAAATAAGCAATTGTGGTAGTGCAAAAATATAAAGAACAAAACCTACAGATTTTTGAAAGGCATAAAAAAATAAGCATGGACATGGGAAAGAAAGAGACATCTGATATGCTGCAATATTTATGCAAACGAGAAAGCCAAAGTAATTAATACAAAAAAGCAGCTCTAAAGATATTTGAAGAGAAATACATGCAAAGGCATCCTGGTATGGAAACTTTCACAATATAAAAAATAAAGAAGGTTAGTGGTCGCCTGGGTTTCCTCCGGGTGCTCCGGTTTCCTCCCACATCCCAAAGACATGCTGTAGGTGGATTGGACACTCTAAATTGGCCCTAGGTGTGAGTGTGTGCATGCATGTGCCTTCCGTGGAAGGTTGGGAGCCAGGCTGGCAACTCGACACAGTAAAACTCCACTGCCAATCATGAGCGGACAGGTGATCCGCTGTGGCGACCCCTAACCAGGAAAAGCCGAACGAAGAAGAAGAAGAAGAAGTAAAGTAGAAGTTAAACAAATAGAAGCTGAAGTTATGGAATATTTACAAAGTGAAGAATTTAGCATAGAAAGTCTAACACAGGTTATGTTACAGCATGAAGGAATAAACAGCCCCCAAAGTACGGAGAAACAGGAGGAGGAGGAGCCATTTGAAGAACTATGGACATGGGAAAGTAAAATAAATTTTAAATGGTGCAATATTTATGCAAAGGAGAAAGCAAAACAAATGAGTAAAAAAAAAGTGGCACCAAAGACATTTGCAGAGAAATACAGGATACAGAAAATTTCACATTACAAAAAAAATAAGAAAACAAAGGGGGAAAGTAGGAAAGAGGATTAGTAATACGCAAGTTAAAGAAATAGAAACTAAAGTTATGAGTTACCTGTAAAGTGAAGGATTCAGCGTAGAAAATCCTACAGTGGTAACATCACAGCATGAGGGAACAATGAATCTAATAAATTAAGGAGAAACAGGTGGAACAGGGAGCATCTGATCACTTGCCACATGAAGATTCTCTGGAGACCAGAAATGAGTACAAACGTTCAGCTGGAGTTGCACAGCAAGGGAAGCAGCAAGAAACATTGGCAACTCTGATGGTCAATATTGTGCAGTGATAGAAAATAAATTTCCATATGAAAGAGCAACAGATTATGCTGGATGCAGCTGGAGAATATGTCACAGGAAGATGTTCAGGAACTTTCAGTAGAATGCCTGCAAGAGCAAAGAATACGCTCTTGGTTTAGAAGAAAATTATCTAAGGCAAGAGTTGCTTGACTTAATAGAGATGAACAGACATATTACTATCAATGAAAAAAAGATTACAGAAAGTCAGTAAGACCCAAAATGTTAGAAGCCTGATTAAACAAATGAACACAGTAATTAAATCTTCAAACAGAAATGTGTTTAATATTACAGAAGTAAATAGGCTATATTAATGTGCAGCTAAATTAATAACAGATAAAATCGTACCACAAAAACTCAGGGCAATAAGGGAAATGAATGGAAGCAATCAAATGCCATCATGGAAGTACTGAATAGAGAAAACTGTAAAGCAGTTAAGACAAGAAGTGTCACTGTTATAAGAGTGCTGAAGGGGGAAGAGCTCAAGAAAAATACTTTTAATAGTAGATGCGATAAAAGCAGCGTACAGAATCGGACGAGACCAGGAAATATTGTACAGTATTGCAAATAATAAACTAAAGATATGCTGATAATTATAAAGGAAAAGCATACAATAAGCAGTTCATTGATGGCCAAAAAAGTTTTATAGAGAACTGGGAAACAAGTCAAAAGGAATAGAAACACCACCAAAAAAAAAAAAAAAAAAGAAGAAATAAACACATTTTGGAGAAATATTTATGAAGACCCTGTGAAACATAACAAAGATGCTGAATGGATAGAAGAAGTAAAAGAAATAGTAAGAAATTAAAATGTACAAGATATGAAATGGAACAAAGTAATGACCAGAGAAACGGAAACAAAATTATGAATACAAGAATACAAAGCATAAAATCCTGCCATATGCACAGTGCCTTAAAGCCTTTTCCCTCTACTCAGTCTCCTATAGATAGCTGAGAGGTAATCTATGCCTAGCTTACAAGGCATCCTCAAACCCCACACTTACGAATCTCCTACAAATTCATAACCCAAAGTGTGCCAGAAATATATGCTCTATGGATCTGAATTTTGCTTGTGACATAAAAATAACATGCTGGAGAGACATGTGTCCCAGATGCTGCCCCTCCTATGGAACAGGCTTCCTATCCATGTGAAGCTGAGTTAGTTTATTACCCAGTTTAAGCACAACCAAGACAAGTGGATGGGGAACAGAAAATTTTCACTGGGCCTTCAACCCATATCCCTTATGGACAGAGGTATCTTATAAATGCCTGGCCCTCAATGTCCTGTTTGGATGCAGAATATCATTATTCTTTCTGGAAAACTTGGCTATGCTTAGAAGGGACCCTTGGGTCATTAGTCTAGTAACAGTCTATGAATCCATAAATCTATAAGAAAAGCTGGAAAACCCCAGGCCCAGATGCAGTACCTAACTTCTGGATAAAAGTATTAACAATGACTTAACCCTAAGTAAGAAGTATTTATATGTGCATCCTGAACAGACACCAACCTGGTTAACAAGAAAAATGATACTCCTCCTACAGAGTGAATCTGCAAGCTATCCTAAAAACTATAGACCAATAACTTGTCTTCTGACAATATATAAATTATATGTTAGAATTGATGCCAACAGAGTTTATAGTCATACAGAAGAAAAACTTGATCATGGCAATAGAACAAAAGTGTAATACAAGAAAGTCATAAAGAACAAAGGGTAATTTCTTTTTAAATAAAGTCCTAGTGGAGAATTGTAAAAAGGGAAAGAATTTAGTATAAAGTCGTAGTAGAGAATTGTAAAAAAGGGAAATAATCTAAGTATGGCATGGAAAGATTATAGAAATACATTTGGCAGCATCCCACATTCATGGATAAAGGAGTGCTTACAGAGGAGTAAGATACACCCTACATCGATCAGTTACACTACAGTGACCATGAAACAGTGGCAAACCACTTAGCAGCTAAGCCATGATACAGGAGAAATTATTATGCCAGGGGTAAAAATTCATAGGGGGATATTACAAGGTGACTCTTTGTCACTGCTGCTGTTTTGTCTTGCCCTTAACCCATTAAGCTGTCTACTTAACAAATTAGGTCATGGTTACAATTTGCTGTCAGAAAACAAAAGTGTAAAGACATCTCATCTTCTTTTTGTGGATGAACTCCTACTAAGCGGCTTCATCAGTAATCTTCTGAGGAAACATTACATTCTAAGGATGGCTTGGATGGAAGGATGCACATCTATCAGACAGAAGGTCATTGTAGGGCCTTCACACGTGAGCATGCATGTCAGCTGTCAAGAGGAGGATTGTTAGGGTTTACAAGAAAAGTCCCTGATGGCTACCTAAATGACAGTCCCTGTTTGCTGGCTGTCACCCTGGGGAAAGGGAATGAGTGCCCAGTTGGTCAGTAGTAAGGAGGGATTATGGTTGGCAGGCAGCAGGGGAGAGACAAACAATAAAAAGAGAAACAAAAATTAAAGCTGAAAGTTTCCCTGTATTTTTTTGAAAATTAAAATTCAATATAATGTTATCTGCAAAGTAAAATTCTGGGAAGTTCAAACAAAACTGTTGGTTGATACACAATAACAAATAAAATTGACTTGTGGTAATACTTGTCTGATACCATACAGACAAGTAAATAAGCACTGTGACAAAGAAACATAGAAAGTGAACAGAATAATGGACTGTCTGAGGAAGACATTTACCAGGAGAAAATGTGATTTTTTTTATCCATGTGTACAGAAGCTTTGCAATCACCATCTTAGTCCTACACTGCTAATAAGTGCACTTCTGGGGAACTCATTTTAATATTGGGAACAATAAATGGATAACACTGAATAAGGAAGAAATATGGCACACAACTCTGCACCAGAAATCACAATTAAGGTATTCTAAAAGCAGTTTATACATACAATGCTGGGCACAGGTAGAAGGACAAGGACATTTATTCTAATACCACAAGAAAATCAAAATAGTAAAAAATATTCCTCTGAGTCAAGTAAAAATGAGCTAATCAAAGTTATTATACCCAAGACAAATTCTTTTTTTTTTTTAAAAACAAATTTATTGTTTTAACATATAAGAGAAATATCATAACAATTTTATACAAATAATTAAAATAGGTATTATTATAATATTCAACAAAACAACTAAAGTATTTACAAAGACATCCACTACAATCAGATCAATTAATTAAACTAAAATACTGTGCTATTGAAATTAGAATTTTTTTAACAAATTTTGTAAATTATCCCATACAATAAAATGTGATGTTTTTCTAGTTGTTCTCATTCTAATTGTGCTTATTTCCATATGACACATTATATTCATAACATTTTAAATTCATTGAACGAAGGAGGTGTATCTGAAATCCAATTTCTAGTTATTATTTTCCTAGCCACTGCTAGGATAGACCATAACAAGGGAAGCTTAATCTTTTTAACACATTGAGGTACAGGTGTGTTGAATAATATAAGAGACTTAGAAATAATGAAATTATCTGTAAAAGAGCCTGCAAAAATTCATTAATTGACTTCCAGTATTCTTTCAACTTCATACAGTCATAAAACATATGAGCCCAGTCAGCATTAATTTCTACATTACATCTCTTACATAGATTATCTTTATTATTAATTTTATTCATCATCAAAGGTGTATAAAAAGATCTATGTAAAAATTTCCATGTATAAAGTCTCCAGACAATGGAAGATGTAGTTCTATAAGCAGATTCCAATATATATTGTTTATCTTGTTGAGTTGGTGGGTCCCCATTAATAGAGATGAAATAATTCCAGTATGAATCTACATTGTAAAAAGTTTCTTGTCTGATAATTTTATGTATATATGAAAGTTTACCTTTATCAGAAACTTTATGCTGTAAATTTATTATCAAGTAATCAATCAGTTTTGGAATAGATTCTTTAACTGTTATAGACATTAGATCTATTCTATCAATGAGATGTTGTCTAAAGATCTGAACCTCTAACCAGCAAGTTTCTCTTAGATCAAATTCTTGTTTTAAGAAATCTAGATTTTTAACTTTATTATCAGATATCAGCTGATACCAGTACTTTAGATTATTATCTATAGCTAAATGAGCTCCTTCAGAAGTAGATGACATAAGCATACCTGAGTATAAATTATAGGGAATACAATAAAATTCCATTCCCTATACTTAGGGTGCATGAATATAAAGTTACGATAACTAATAATAATATTTAATGGGTAACAGACCATATGTTTAGGTGTAATAGGTGAAGTACAAAATTCCTTTAGCAACCACAACATGGAGTTATTTATAATCATATTTTTATGTGTTAAGGAGATTTTCATGAAGTGCATACCCAATAATCTTTCCATTTCATATGACCGATCTATTAATAAAGTAATAACTTTTATAATAGAAGAGATAATATATAAATTAAAGTCTGGAAAGAAATACCCCCTTGAGACCAGCTATTAGTATGTTTCTTTAATGCAATCCTAGGTCTATTAGGTGCCCATAAGAAATTTAACATTAGAGTATTCAGTTTCTTGATAGTTATTTTTGTAGGTGAAAGTATTATTGATTGTATTAAGTATAAAATCTTGGGGAATATTATCATTTTAATAATTGTAAGTCTCTCCTCCATAGTAAAAAACATATTATTCCAGGTATTAAAAAGATTTTGTATATTAAGAAAACAGGTATTATAGTTATTATATATAATAGATTTAATATCTTTAGATAGTATTATACCTAAATAAGTTATCTGACCTGAGTTGGGTACATATTTAGTAAAATCACTAATGAGGATTTTTTTTTTGTATATATAGGTAGTATTTTAGTTTTTCTTCATTGAATATTAAACCAGAAATACTTTTAAAATTCATCATTTTATCAAATAAAGACTGCATAGAAGAATTAGATCCTGCTGATGTAATTAGAACATCATCTGCAAAAGTTGAATTTTGATGTTGTATTTTCTTCTATTTCAAAACCCTCTATGTCAGTACTGTTTCTAATCAAATTAGCCCAAGGCTCCATTACTAAAGTGAATAATAGTGGAGAAAGTGGACATCCTTGCTTTGTACCTTTAAGAATGGGTATTTTTGTGAAACATATGTTCCTACCTTAATATAAGCCAGCGTTCCTTTGTATAAATGCTCAATTAAATTTACAAATGCATCAGAGAAATTTGTGCATTTCAGTAAGGTAAACAGATAGTCCCAACTTACTGAATCAAATGCTGAACCTATATCAAGACTAATAAGTGTTAAATCTTTCTTTTTCCTATTTGCAAAATCAATTAATGTTAAAGTTCTTCTTATATTATCAAAAGTATTTCTATTTACAATGAAGCCCGTCTGATCTATGTCTATAAGATAATTGTCTTCAATCTATCAGCAAAAATACTCATAAACATTTTATAATCAACATTAAGTACATCTAGTTGGATCTTTATTAGGTTTTAAAATTGGTGAAATAAATGTATATTGCCAAGATTAACTCAGTTTGGGCCAGAATAAAACCTTATATATTAATGAATATGTAGTTTTAGAAAGGATTTTATATATCTCTGGTAAAATAGTCCAATAGTTTAATCTGTTGTTTATTAAGCTTTTTATTCATGTTTGTGGTTATAAACTCCTTTATTTTATCTTTAGGTTCCATGTTAATGTTGTTATGGTTAATCTTGTTAAAGCGATTTCTAAATTCATCCAGTATTTCTGGTATACTAGAAACATTCTTCTTTTCCTTAGAGAAAAGATTTCTTTGATATGGTTTTGTTTATTCAATCTTTTGTTTTATTTTTAAGTCTATGTAAGTATTTAAGTTATTTTAACTTTATGAGTCAAAATTTCTTTGTATTTCTCATTTAGTTTGTTTATTTCTTCAATAACTTTCTTGTCCATAATATTTTCTTTATTATTATGTTTATAAGAGTCTAGTTTACTTTGAATATCTAACAATTCCTTATCCCAAGATTTGTTATTATACCATCTGATACTTTGTCCATATAGATATGATTTTAAGGCATCCCAAACATAGACAATGGAGACTTAGAAAATGTTGTACTTCTGCATTTATAGTCTTTTAGCTGAGTTAAGTATGCTGGTATCCTTTTTCTGATTGAACATTATGGGTATTTTTTCATCAATTCAAAAAAACAATTGAGTTATGATCAGATATAGGACATGAAATGATTTTGGAATTAATTAAATCTGTTACCATCTAAAAAAGGTGTATGGTAATGATTTTGGCTCTATCTGATTATTAATATCATTCAAATGATAAATCATTTAAATGTTTTGCATTAGATGTAATTCTTCATACAATTAAAATCACCAGCTAATACCAATTCCAGGTATCCAATATACATTAATTAAAGTGTAAGTTCCCATTAATTTGTATTGTAACCATACAAAACATTCTTTTGTCATCCTGATAAGACTTAATGGTTTTAGGAATGGGCATACTTTTATTACCAATACTGTATACTTATAGTGGCTAGTTTATCAACATCTTTTTCAAGAGATGGGTTTCTTGCAGGAAGACTAGATTGGCCTTGTGTAGATTAATGTATCTTATTAGGCTTGCCCTTTTACATGGATTATTCAATCCATTAATGTTTAAAGAAATTCCTTTTAAAGATGTCATTTGGCATTTTAAAACTCAAGAATCTTATGATAATAACAAATAACAAGATAAATAATGTTACATCTCCTCTTTTAGGTGTACCTTTAAATATAGCTG